>NW_026865300.1:0-34345 GCF_026571515.1 Ruditapes philippinarum
TTACGGGCCTTTTTCAACAGTATTTCAGTCATATAGGCGGGTAGTTTCCTAACCATCGTTCCTGGAGAGTTACACCAGTACTAGACAACCTTCCTCCCGCGCTAAACTACCAAAGCATCTCCCGGGGATCGAACCCACGCCAGAGAGGTACCTGGATTAGAAGTCATCGACTCTAACCCCTCGGCCACGGAGGCGGTTAAACCCTTGGGCCAAACCAGTATGAACAATAATAAATCTTTCACCTCTGCTGAATGGAACCTTCATGCTAACATCATGTGACTGCCAGCATTTCTTTACACAGTGTGATGAATGCAAAAATGCTCCGTCAGTGTATATGATGTGACGACCAGAAAGCCAGTATTCTTTCATTTTCCGGAAAAAAAATTCTCGCTACTACAACATCCCATCTTTCCATTAAAAGGAATCGATTGATTGACCCACATTTCTACCAAACAAAGTCAATTTCTTTAAAATCTTCTGTAGATAATCAACTTTTCCAGGAAAGTGAATTTTCTCTTAAACCGCCCGCAAGATAGCCTTAGCCGTCGGAGCACGTCATGTTTCCATCATTGAGTGCATGGTTCATTTTGAACGGTAACTTGCACTTTCCAGTACCGTCCATGAACAGGCTCAATCAAACCGAGCCTGCAACATTTTCAATTTTGCCGTGTTGGGCTTTCTTTAGGGATTCTGTATTTATCTATTTTATGATCACATACGTGTTATTTGTGCCGTGTGGCGGCTGTAAAAAGTCTCCCCGTACATTTAATCAATGATGTTATATTTTCGATCCTTGAAGATCGTTCAGCACGACATTATTGTTGTGCTTGTGGTATTTTTAGTTTCAACTTTTTGGCACTTTCTAGTTGGGTGGTTCCAATATTCTTACTTGAATAATGTTGAATCACCCTTAGGATATGTTGCCTGCTTTTTAAATTTGTCTTTTGACGTCCTATCTGTGATACGCAGGCTTCATAACCTCAGATCCCCTTTCAAAATTCCATTTTATTTAGTTCCGCCCATTGTTTTCTCGTTTAGGGCACACGCATTTTTTTACTTGGGGACCATATGCCGCTTTTCATGGAATGGCACTACCGTGTCACATTGAAGGTTCCATGATAACCGCCATATGAACACATCTGCGGATGTTTCAAAATTCTAAATTTTACCAGTTCATGTTAAATGTTGAATTCTGCTTAAGCCGGTGCTAGTGGGCGTGGACGGTAACTTGCACTTTCCAGTACCGTCCATGAACAGGCTCATTCAAACCGAGCCTGCAACATTTTCAATTTTGCCGTGTTGGGCTTTCTTTAGGGATTCTGTATTTATCTATTTTATGATCACATACGTGTTATTTATGCCGTGTGGCGGCTGTAAAAAGTCTCCCCGTACATTTAATCAATGATGTTATATTTTCGATCCTTGAAGATCGTTCAGCACGACATTATTTTTGTGCTTGTGGTATTTTTAGTTTCAACTTTTTGGCACTTTCTAGTTGGGTGGTTCCAATATTCTTACTTGAATAATGTTGAATCACCCTTAGGATATGTTGCCTGCTTTTTAAATTTGTCTTTTGACGTCCTATCTGTGATACGCAGGCTTCATAACCTCAGATCCCCTTTCAGAATTCCATTTTATTTAGTTCCGCCCATTGTTTTCTCGTTTAGGGCACACGCATTTTTTTACTTGGGGACCATATGCCGCTTTTCATGGAATGGCACTACCGTGTCACATTGAAGGTTCCATGATAACCGCCATATGAACACATCTGCGGATGTTTCAAAATTCTAAATTTTACCAGTTCATGTTAAATGTTGAATTCTGCTTAAGCCGGTGATAGGGGGCGTGGACGGTAACTTGCACTTTCCAGTACCGTCCATGAACAGGCTCAATCAAACCGAGCCTGCAACATTTTCAATTTTGCCGTGTTGGGCTTTCTTTAGGGATTCTGTATTTATCTATTTTGAGACCATACTCTGCAATGTTTAAGAAATTCCTCTATTTATATGAGAAAAATGTAGACATTTTGCTTAGCATAAAAAGCAAACACTATTCAAATAACAAATGTCTATTAAGGAAGGTATTATCTCAAACACTATTCATCACAATAGGAGACAATTTTTTTTTCTTGTTATTTGTCTTCATTTTTATTTTGCGACAGTTGACTTATTTTTTTTCCTTCAAGGCTTGAACCCCTTCTTGACCCAAAATCTCAGTTCCCGTGTCCATGTACTGCTTCATTTCAGTGTGCTTTATAAGGGTTTGTGAGAGTGGTTTTGTACCATTTTTGGTCTGCCTGGTGTAAACGTTCAATCATCTGGTTTGGCTATCTTAAAACAGCCATATAAACCCCCAAGTCATTTCGTACTTGACGACCATTCTGAAATAGAGAAAGTATCAAATTTATCAATGTTCACATACGTTCATTTTGCTGTATTCCTTAAGATCATAGCTACAGTGTTGTTCAAGAGGCTGACATTAAAAACTTTCAAGTAATGCACTAGCTACCTTTACAAAAGAAAACTAAATGAAAGGTTATTCAAAATAAATGCAGACCGCGCTGTACATTTGTCCAGGCACTGTTCATATATTTTGAGTTTCAAGTCAGTCTCTTGAATATTTATAGTCTTTTACTGCTGACATAGGAAAAATTCAAAAGAATGCAATGAGAGAGATAATTTAATTGGGTCAATTAAAATATGGCTTTGATTTTCATCTATGTTGTTTCACGCTGTTTCGTTGACACTTTTGCTTGTGTCCCTTGTTGTTTTCTCGTCAAAGGTTAATATCTTCCTCTTTGCCCCTAGTTTTATTTCTTTAATGTATCCCCCTTCCCCGGTTCTTAAGTTCCCTTCCCCTGTGCTCTTTAATTCTGTGGGCCTATTGGTTAATTACTTATTTGTTTTCTTTGAAGTCCTTGTCAGTTACAAATTATTCAAACAGTTATCTGTTTTCTTTGATTTCCTTATCAGTTAGTAATACAAATTGTTTTTGTGATTAACCTGTTCGTGCTCTTCCTAATGCCCTATCCAGTTTTTGTTTGGGGACCTTCTGGGCTCCTTGGCACTGCTTCTTGTTGTTTGGTCGTGTGGAGGTTACGTTCATTTAACGCCGCTTTTCCATGTTGATCTTGTTTATCATATATTATAAAACAGATAATAAAAAAAACCAATTTTATCAGGATGAAAATGTATATATAATGTTTCAACTTTTCTCTATTTAAGTAAATTTGTTGAAAAAGTTCAAACTTCTTTAATAATGATCTAAAAAAATAGTATTTAGCAACAGACAGACAGACAGACAGACTGAAAACGTCCAAAGGTAAATCTGTGAACATCCTTAGTTGTTACCAAAACATAACATTTTAAAAGCAAAGTTCTTAAAGAGAAGATAACTCTTGAAATAAAGATGCTAGACTTATGAACTTTGCCATACATGATGTGAGATTAAAGAAAACACCATTTATAGTCAAAAAGAAGGTAGGTAAAAATCCAACTATCAAATAAAGCATTTATAAATCAAATAAACCATTTATATGTCAAAGAAGAACATTTTAAAAACATTTAATCAAATAATTACATTCAATATAATATATGCAATTGGAATAGGATAAGAATATATGTTGATGGTGCTGTTCGATGATTTTCAATAATGTAAGAAAATTGACCTTCTTCTGAAAAACTGATGTCTTGATTAAGCTTCACAATAACATCTACATTATCTAGAAATGACATAGGCTTAGCCTTCAGGTTGGTTTAATTGTGATGAAGACCCACCTTTAGAGCTTCCTCATCATTTAGGCTTTCATATAATGTCATCTGGAAATAAGAGTTTCTTAATCCGTGACGATATAAAGTCATTCAAGCGGCCTTTGTATGATTGCCTCTGATCACCTCAGTGCTCATGCCTCTCTCTTGCATTGCATTCCCAAGATCCCCGGACAAGATGTTTCCAGCCAAAAGCTGGAATTCACCAACGGAAATGAATTATGGTACCCATATCTGAGATACATGTTCATTTCTGCTTCAATTAAAATCATAGGAAAGTCCAAATAGATTTTAGATGACTGTAACTTAATGCATACACTACCCCAATGCATTCATAAAATCAATATATAAATATGGCATTGCACTGAAGTTGATATAACAAAACATTAATCTAAAAATGAGTGATGCCAACCGAAGCAAATAAGCTGGGTTTGATATCATCTTGTTATGTGGATTTTTTCTATCACTAGTAGCGGGATATGGTTTTTTATTATGCCACCGCAGCATCTGCGATGCGGTGGCATATAGCGATTCACCTGTGTGTGTGTTTGTTTGTGTGTGTGTGTGTGTGTGTGTGTGTGTGTGTGTGTGTGTGTGTGTTATATAGATTATATAGTGAACTTAAAAAATCTTCTTGTGAAAAACCACTTGTCCAATTTCAACCAAACTTGGCAGGATTGATCCTTGGGTGAAGGGCTTCCAAAGTTGTTCAAAGAATTTCATTCCATGCAGAAATCTGGTTGCCATGGCAACCAAAAGGAATTATAAGAATAAATTAAAAAAATCTTCTTGTAAAGACCCAAAAGACCTAGAGCTTAGATATTTTGCAAAAGGCATTGTCTGGTAGACCTCTACCAAGATTGTTCAAATTATAGCCCTGGGGTCAAAATCGGCCCCGCCCCGGGGGTCATTGATTTTCACTATATGTACATATAGTAAAAAGTTAAAATACCTTCTTGTAAAGACCCAAAAGGCCTAGAGCTTAGATATTTTGCATAAGGCATTGTCTGGTAGACCCTTACCAAGATTGTTCAAATTATAGCCCTGGGGTCAAAATCAGCCTGCCCCGGGGGTCATTGATTTTCACTATATGTACATATAGTAAAAACTTAAAACATCTTCTTGTAAATACCCAAAAGGCCTAGAGCTTAGATATTTTGCATAAGGCATTGTATGGTAGACCTCTACCCAGATTGTTCAAATTATAGCCCTGGGGTCAAAATTTGCCCCGCCCCGGGGGTCATTGGTTTTCCTTTTATGTATATAGTAAAAACTTATAGTAAAACTTTAAAAAAATTTCTTCTAGCAATTGACAAATGCTCAAGGTCAGATATTTTGCATGAAACACTGAGAAGTGAACTTCTAGCAAGATTGTTCAAATTATAGCCCTGGGGTCAAAATTGTCCTCGCCCAGGGGGTCATTGATTTTCAATATATACATAATAGTAAAAAAAATAAAAAAATCTTATTATCTAAAGGAACAAGGCTTAGAGCTTTAATATTTGTTAAATAATATCATCTTTAGGTACTCTACCAAAGTTGTTCAAATTATTTTGTCTCTAGTGTCAAAATTAGCCCCGCCCCGGGGCCATAGGTTTTCCTTATATGTATATAGTAAAAACTTAAAAAATCATCTTCTCTTAATTTACAAATGCTAGAGTTAAGATATTTTGCATGAAACATTGTGTAGTGAACCTCTAGCAAGATTGTTCAAATTATAGCCCTGGGGTCAAAATTGGTTCCGCCCCGGGGGTCATTGATTTTCATTATGTACATATAGTAAAAAAATAAAAAATATTTTTGTCTGAAGGAACAAGACATAGAGCTTTGATGTTTGCTATATAATATCATCTATAGGTCCTCTACCAAAGGTGTTCAAATTTTCCCCCTGGTGTCAAAATTGGCCCTGCCCGGGGGCATTGATTCTCATTATGTACACATAGTAAAAACAGAAAATAAAACAAATGTTTTCTGAATGGGAGAAAGCTACAGCTTAGATATTTGACTTGAAATGTTGTTTGGTGGACCTGTATCAAGATTGTTTTGAATTGAACCCTTGGGTCCAAAATTTTGCCTTGCCCAAGGGGACAGTGACCTACTTTCTTGTCCTTTGATGTACAGCAATGAAATTTTGACCATGTGCACAGTTTTAGTTGAACTTTGATATCAGGTGACCAAGATTTTGATGATGTGACCTACTTTCTTGTCCTTTGATGTACAGCTATGAAATTTGAACCATGTGCACAGATTAAGATGTAAAGTGAACTTTGATTTCAGCTGACCTAGATTTTGACAAAGTGTCTTACTGTGTTGTCCTTTGATGTCGTCATGAAATTTAGGCTGTGTGAAATATGACCTTCACCACCAAATTTACTAGACTCGAGTGCATTGATATATTCCTACTCTGATCTTTTATTGAGTTAACAACAGATTTAACCACTAATCTGATAATAAGAATTAGATTATTTATAAGGTCAGGGATCTATGCATTATGACAATCTTCAAAATTGTATAGAAACAAAACAAAATCTGTTCCTACACTACTATTTAGTATTGTATTAATGCGGTGGCATAGCATTTTTCTCAAATGCAATCTTGTTAGGCCTAACAAAGTAGTATTAAAGATATTTTTACATTATACCAATAACAATAACTGTCAGTGAATATTTGAATTGTGACACTGAGTGTTGTTTGTTAATGTTAGCAGGTAAAATTGATGTTGTCATGTGACATTATGGAATGCAACACTCTCAATGACATCTCATATGGGTAGATACAATTCATTGCCTTGCTAAAAAGAGCAAAATCATATAATCACGATTTTTTAAACAAGCGACCCACGAGTACTTGAAATCGCTCACCTGAATATAAAAAAATTATCCATGACAAGGAACAAGAAACATTGAAAACTGCAGACAAAAACAGGTATAAAATCTAACTATTAATGTTATATCACAAAGTTCATATTTGTACCTGAAATAGTGCATGTGTTCTGCTTTCGATTATCGTGCAGAATCTTTCACAATGAGGAATATCTAGATATAAAAATATGAGAAAGTTTAATCCACTTTTCCAGCTTTTATTAATTTGTCAACACATACACTTAACAAAACTTATAACTGTGCAGTTTTTAAATGTGAATAACTTTTTAATTACTTGACATTTTTTACCCAAATTTTGGAATTCATCGTTTGAATGGTTTATTTTTAGAATGCTATATTCAGAATTAACGGTTATTTTTGTTGTGTGCGTTCATCCGTGACATGACATAAACAACAAAGTGCACGTGAGGGTGACAGGTTGGCGCTAAATGAAGTTATTATTGACCATCAAGGATTCTATTAAAATAAAGACATCCAAAAAACATAAATTTATTGCAGAATTTTTGCAATTGAAAGAAAAATGGCCGTCTAGAAGTTTTACGCAAGGGAATTTGCATTTCAGGCGCCCATTTTGAAAATAAATTTGCATAATATTTTCTCAAATAAACATATTGACTAAGATTGTACTTTAAAACTAAAAACAAACTTTCTTGGTACTTTGATATTAATGAAAATATCGTGTTTGCATTGCTTTTAGCAACTGGGTACAACGCGTTACGGAGATCGACATAAACCAGTCTTTACTGAAATTCAATAAAGCAAATATTAAAATCACAGTGACATAATGCCCTGGATATCATTGTAGTATCATACCCTATCGGTGATCCTATGTTTTATGTTTGTATTTTAGTGAAATCAAGAGATTTAGACCTTTTTGCACCCAATATAAATACACATTTTACAGAAATGTGAAATTCGGTTTTCGCGCAATATTGCACACATCGCTATTTCTCAGTAAGTACGAATTGCCTTGACATAAAAATCGATACCCATCATTGCACATATCTGTACTATACTTGGTTAAAATTTCAGAGACCTATGTGTATTAGTATCTGAGAAAATTTGATTTTTATACGTGCACACTTATAAGATTTGTTAAGTGTATAGTTATTAATCAGGCAGAATGATGTATTATAAACATGATATTTAAATTCTGACATATCAATGAAAGTAGGTTTGACATTCATTTACTTGAATTGCTTATAAGACAAAAATAGATAATATTCAAATATTAAGTAACATCTTGTTACTTGAAGTTTTTAACAAAGTTTTGGACATAATTCAAAATAAGAACAGCTTAGTGTTCATAACTAAATTTTAGTCATTTAACATCAAACATTCACAAAATGTACATAGAATAAAATACAACTTACCTAGATATAAAAATATAAGAAAGTTTAACCCACTTTTCCAGCTATTATTTAATTTGTCAAAACATATAGTTATTAATCAGGCAGAATGATACTGCCAGCTGGAAAAGGGATCTTTTAAGGGATTCTCTCACTGTCCATTGGTTTAGCTTAGTTGACCAATAATTAAACATTATTTCTAGAGAGGCGGCACTACAAGATCTGGCTTAATTCTGAAAATACTTGTGAAATAACTTACATATTTTATAATCACTATCAGTAAATTTAAGTGACTATGTTTTTTGAAGAATTAAGTTTATCACAGATGTAAATATAACAAGCATTTTGCAATTCTTTGTCTAGTGTAAAAGGCTTTTAGCACATTGGCTTCTCTGTAACAACATGTCACCTGTTTGGGACATTCTAATTGAACACATTTGTTTGTTTGTTTGTTTCATTTAACGCCTTTTCCCCAACAGTATTTCAGTCGTATAGGTGGGTAGTTTCCTAACCATCGTTCCTGGAGAGCTACACCAGTACTTGACAACCTTCCTCCGCGCTAAACTACCAAAGCATCTCCCGGGGATCGAACCCACGCCAGAGAGGTAACTGGATTAGAAGTCATCGACTCTAACCCCTCGACCACGGAGGCGGTAAATGTACTTGAGATTTAACAAAGAAAAAAGGGTATCATTTATTTTTATATTTATGCCTAATTTTAAAATCAGAAAATACAAAATAAAATTTAAAATGAAATTCAATACAAATATTTCACTCACTTATTTAATATACACAATATAAAATATTACAAGAAAATAGCTAATTTTATAGCATAACACGACCTCCCCCCTGAAATTACTTCATTCCTATAAAGTGTAAAAGTTTGTTTGTCGGACAGTGTGAGTTCTAGGTAAGTTACGACAAAACATGACTGCGAAAAAAACAAAAATGGTGCAACGTACTTATAATGTATACAATTATGTTGTAATATAAGATATAAAGATAAAACCAAAATAATTCCATATTGGAAATAAGAAATATCTTTTTCCCTGTTATCAACATTATGTGATACAAAGTTAGTGAAAAATATAAGTACATGTATCATACAGACTTTATAGATCAGTATTACAATAAAACAATACAAACAAAATACATCAATAAAATATTGTCCAGTTTGCAGAATTTGTATGTGCTCATATCCTTAGTTCATATCAGGCAAATGGTTTGACAAAGGTATAAGAAGTTGACCATGTTGAAAATAAAAATAAACACAATATGTAGAACTCAAATCTTTCAATACAATTTCATCTGTGGATAGCTAAGAGTCTTCAACTGTTATTTGTTCAGCTAGTAGAGGTTCAGTTATGTCTGAAATGCTATAGCATCATTCTTAGCAGCTTCAGCCATTTTTTGTAGACGTAGATGAGACTTTCTGTCATCAGTTATTATTTGATTAATTGAATGATTATACAGCCTAAAGTGTGGTACTTCAATATCAAGTGGGGTTTTAAAAAGTGAGTTACTTTCAATAGATTGTATTGAAGTATCATTGAAAATTGTTGTAGAACTGGCAAATTTATTGGGTGTAATTAAGAAATTGTTGTTTCTTGACAATTTGACAATCTTTGAGGTAAGAATATATTCTTAGCTGTAACTGAACAACAATTACATCCAGTTACCATATGCCTAGAGGAATTACATATGAATTGCAATGTTTCAATGTTATATACAACAATACTTGTTTTAGATAAGACAATCATGTTTGGATTTATATGATCTAAAATAAACCTGAAATTACAATTTTGTTTAATCATAGCTTTATCATTCTGAAAAACACCAAGGATACATTTTGGAGTTGTTATTGGTTTAAGAACTTTATTAAATTTACAAAAAAAAATTAAAATTGTTCATTTTACAATTTGCAAGAGCATGAAGTTGAGGTTAACTGGGTTTCATGGTTTGTAGAGTCGTTTACTGGTACAGAAAATGACTGTATATTGTACAAGGTTAAAGGACTTTTGAACGGAACAATAGGAAGTTTTAGGGCAATCTTGACCCTTTTCGTGCATAAATTGTTTTTACATTTTCATATATGTCATTAATATTTGTATATACAAGATGAAAACCATTAAATTTGTTATGAATTATTGTCTGAATATCATTTAGTGCTTTTGACATTGTATGTGTATGGATTAAATGAGAGAAAATTTTGCCTTCGACTAAATCAAACACACTATTTAAGATTTTATTAACATCGTTTTCTATGTTTCTGGAGTTTTCAATATGTTTTGCAAGAAATACATTTATGGTAGTAAAAGCTCTTTCTAGATTATCATAGGAACTGTATAATTCATTTTGGATATGTTGGATGGCCAACTCATTTGTTTTTAAACCTTCCATTTAATTGGACATTCTTTGATCAGAAGCCTTTATATAAGAAGCAAGGTTTTCTTCATGTTGTTCCATACCAGATATAATTTTTGAAGTTATTTTGTTAAGTGCATTTATGTGATATGCCAACCTTTCTACATCTTCTACTGTTGCAGTTCCAAATATAGATTTTGATAAATCTCCAATGAAGGATAAAATTGCACGTTTAGATCTACTTTTTACATTCAAATTTCTCTCAGGAATAAGTTTTTAAATTGTTTTCAATGTACTGTTAATCATGATTTCTGTTGCATGTCTTATTTGGTTGACTTCCAATAGTACATCATTAACAAATAGACATGATTTTGCATCTTTTGTACATCCTGGCATATCAATCATATTGAGACTTGTTGGTAATTCATACCCAGGTTTCTTCCGACAGATATAACTCGGCTTTAGGTTCAAAGGCTACACCATAATCTAGTCGTTGCAACTCAGTAGACAGATTTCCAGATACCATAGCAGTACAGAGTGCCATAAGCATCACCATAAGCATCATGTTTGCCCATTTAACTAAAACAAAACAGATTGGATGCAAGTCAGTCATTGTTGCAAAATTGACGTCCCAGTTTTGCAATCTAGCACTTTGATCAGGAAACAGGAATGATTGAGAAACAAATAGTTGAAGAGGACAGGACAACATTCATATACTAACATACAAGATCATACACTCTTCACTTATAATAATCAAACTTGAACCTTAAAATTTGACTTTCCTGCATTATATGTCTGTTGGCATATATCAGTAAGTTAGGACAATGCCAAAATAAAGCAATATGATACTTAGTGATCTTATTAAAATATTTGAACAATCATAAGCAACAATGTCTACCTGCCTTTAAATAAATTAATGCACAATGCATAGAATATTATATTATGACAAAAATTATCTGTGAGTTTATAACAACAACTAAATTAATAAAACGTGTATCTATAAAAAAAATATTTTGCAATTTTTAATAACATTTCAGTACTTGTATAATGTTATAATAGTACATTAAAATTACATGTATACAAATAGTTTTTCTCTGTTTATGCTTTATCAAAATATTTATATTTTGTTGGTCTTTTTCGAGTTTTTCCTGTTAAAGTATGTTTGGCATAAAATGCTCTAAGTAGCATTTCGCTACAATCTTCTTCGACTTCCCATGAGGGCTTTATATTTGGGTCTGCCCATTGTACAAGGAAGTATTTTTTGTTACCCCATTTTTTCTGTTTTAATATTTTAACTGCATCTAGCCAGTTATCATCATCAGTATCATCAATACTCTGATGATCATTATCATCATTATCATCATTATCAGCATTTCTGTTATCCTGATTTTGGTTATTTTCATTTTCCCTATTTAAGTTTTGAGTATTACTATCATCTTGTTGTATTTTTGTTAAAGGAGAATCTGATTCATTCACATTATTATCATTTTGACTATTTTGTGAGTTAGTAATATTGTGATCATTGTTTGATTGATCACTATTTTGACTGTTTACATTATCTGGATCTTGCTGATGAAATTCTTGTCTATAATTTCTTGGGTCATGATATGTTTTTAAATTTTTGGCATTGACAAAGGCTTTTCGAGCTTTATGTGTTTTGCAATCTGCAATGCGGTATGTGTCATGGGGACCTTTTTGTGTTACATAATACGGTCCTTCCCATTTAAGTTGAAGTTTGTTTGAAAGACCTGGGGTGTACTTGTTAACTTTAAGAAGGACTTTTTCAGTTAATGCAAAGTTTGATTTCTTGGCTTTAATGTCATGCCTTTGCTTGCTATCTTTTTGAGTTATTTCAGAGTTTGTTGTGGCTTGAAAATGGACTGTTTTTAAATTGTTTAACAGTTGTGTCATGAATGTTTTTGCTTCAGGACCTAGGCTTTCTCTTGGCACTAAGTCTGTGTCAAAAGGTAAACGCATTTCTTGACCAAAAAGCATTTTGAAAGGTGAATAACCTGATGTCTCTGTATTTGGAGATGACCTAATGGACATTAGCACTGTTGGAAGAATAAGATGCCAATTATTCTTTTTTTCATTGACATACATTCTTAGAGTTTGGGCGATCACTGCATTTTGGCGTTCTACACATCCATTTGCCTGTGGGTTGTAGCTGGCTGTTTTGTGCCTTGAGACTTTGTAGACCTCACAGATTGCATTTATCAGTTTGGATAAGAAATTGCGTCCTCGGTCTGTAACAAGGGATAAGCAAGCACCATAACGACAAAATATTTCGTCATGCAAAACTCTAGCAATTTCTGTAGCTGACTGTGTGATCAAAGGAAATGCTTCTACCCATCTGGAAAACTGTCAACACAGACAAGAATATATTCATGACCATCTGTAGTCTTTGTTAGGGGACCCAAAATATCAATATGCATTCGTTCGAACACTTTGACTACAGGAAGTGGATTTAGAGGAGTAGTGTGGGGATGTGAATTTTTCTTTGCGAATTGACAAAGGTCACAAGATTTCACAAAGTCAGTAATATCTTGACACATGTGACGCCAATAGTATTTAGCTTGCAATGCAGAAAATGTTTTCTTGATACCAAAATGGCCATTAAAATCATGATATGACTGCATTGCTTTTAGCCTTAATTGTGAAGGTAATGCAATCTGAAATATCAATTTTTCATCTGTTGGTTTTTTCTTGCTCCTTGGCTGGTACCTATGAATAAGTATTCCATCAACAATATCAAATTGGTCTTGGTTATGAATTACAAAGTTCTTTTGCTTTTTATCATTTGGTAAAATTTTGGATGACAGGTAAAGATACATATCTTTAAATTCAGGACAAGTTTTTTGTAATTTAATCAATTCTGTGTCATTTTCTATTTTTTCCTCTACTGGTGACTTTACGTCAACGGACAATATTGAATTATCAGTTGTGTATTCAAAATTGACTTCAAGCCATTCCTTATCAGATGCTTCATCCAAAATATCAACTGACGAGATTAAAACTTTGTCTTGAATTTTGTTTTCCTTAACCTGTTTTTCATTTAAATTGTTGGGACTGGGATTTTGGTCAACTCTGGGTTTTTCAATTGACCTAGATAAAACGTCTGCACTATTATGTTTGCCTTTAATGTATTCAACTTTATATTTGAATCCCTGAAGAAAAAGTGACCATCTGGCTAGTCTAGCATTTGTTGAAACAGTTAATGAATTTAAACATTTTAAAGCTTTGTGATCTGTATAAATGGTGAAAGGTAGCCCTGTTGAAAGGTATGATTTATAAGTTTTAACACCAGAAACTATTGCGAGACATTCTAATTCAGAGGCAGAGTAATTCTTTTCTGATCCATGTAAGGCTCTTCCTCCATATTCGATGACCCTTTCTTTGCCATTTTCATCCATTTGGCCTAAGATAAAACCTAATCCTACAGTACTTGCATCACATGTGAGAATGAAGGGTTTATTCATATCTGGGAAAGCAAGAATAGGTGCAGACGAGAGAGCTTGTTTAAGTGTATCAAGGGCCTTGTCACAGTCTTGGGACCAAAAGAACTTAACATCTTTCTTCAAGAGATTGATTATTGGAGCACAGATTTTACTGTAACCTGATATGAATTTTTTGTAGTAATTCGTCAGTCCAAGTAAACTTTTGACACCTTTTTGATCTTTAGGAGGAGATAATTTCATAATTTTTTCGACTTTTCTTTCATCGGTTTGTACGCCATCTTTGCTAATAACATGACCTAAATAGTTAAGTTTTTTCTGTGCAAAGAAACACTTTTTTGGAGACAGTTTTAATCCTGCTTGCCTTAGCCGGTTAAATACCTCATCTATATGTTTCAAGTGTTGTTGAAAGTTGGAGGAAAATATGATACAATCATCAACATAACAAAGAACATACTTCCAAGAAATGCCTCTCAAAACTTTCATCATTAAATTTTGAAAAGTGGCAGGAGCTCCAGAAAGTCCAAATGGCATATTTTGAGGAGTAAAAATTCCATCATATGTAATAAAAGAACATTTTTCTTTACTTTCCTCATCAAGAGGTACTTGCCAAAATGCTTTGCCTAAATCTAATGATGTGAAGTACTGAGCGTTTGCTTCTCCAATAGCATCAAATATATCAGCCAATCTGGGAATAGGATAGTCTTGGGGTTTACTAATTTTGTTTAGTTTTCTGTAATCAACAGCAAATCTGTATTCATCAGTATTTGCTTTTCTGACCAGTACTACGGGAGAGTGCCAATTAGAACAACTTTCTTCTATCTGATTTGTCCTTAACATTTCATCAGTTAATTCTTTTGTTTTGCGTCTCATTTCAGGTGTTTGCTTATAAAATGGTAATTTTACAGGAGGAGAATCCCCTGTGTGCACTTTATGAGTGGTGAGGTGTGTTCTACCTAAATCATGCAACCCTTCAGCAAAAATATCAGAATTTTTGTGCAAAAGTTTCAAAAGTTCTTCTTTTTGATTTTCAGTCAGATCTGAATCTTCAAAGTTAAAATCAAATTTCTTTGTTTTCTTATGTTTTGAATTGGGGTCTTGGAAATTTTGATTTTGTTCATTTTCATTCAATGCGAATATGGACTTGCAATTTATTTCTGAAGCTATAGCTAACATTTTGTTGTTTTTGAGAGTTACAGATTGTTCAGTAGGGTTTATTAACCGAAGAAAAGCTTTACCCTTTTCTACTTTAACTAGACACCTGGCTCCCATGATATTTTGATTTGACAAACTAGTTAAACAGGTCTAAGAAATACCTTGAATCACACATTATCTATATATACACACATGATCTGTATATTTACAAAAATATAAATATGTAAATTTAAAGAATCACAGTCCAAATAAAACAGTATTTCCGCCCTTCGCATCAAAAAACAAAAATCCGCATTCCGGTTCCGCTATGTACGAATTGTTTACAGTACGAAAAGAGCCAGTGAACAAGAATTTCCAACATATATAGCCTACTTGAGATTTGTCGGCTGAAACTGTTTATTACAGTAAGTTACAATGAAATATGAGTGACAAAAAGGGTAAAATATACCTGTAACATTTAAATAATGCAATGAAATTGACTTTTATGTGAAAAAAAAACCTGTTCTTCCTTCTATTCAACGCCATTTTGCCAGACTGGTTTACTCCCTATGTAATCTGTATCACAAAGAAGCTTACTTCAAATGTAACACAACAAATAGTAAAAATATGTAAATTGTGTATTTTGAAAGTCTAAAAAATGTTGTTAATAATGTAAAATAAAACAAGTTATGACCCATATCTTATTCTTTGTTTATCATATTTCCTAATGATATAGAAAATTAAATATTATCTTGCCAGTTCATATTTTATCTATCTATTTAAAATGTTGACTGTTGAGCGATATGGTTCAACGTTCAAGTTTTGATAAATTGTCTCAAAGCCTATTAGTGTAATTAGTTATTTCAAATTTAAATAACGCCAATCAATAAAAGCAGATTACACATATCTTTATTGCAGAAACATCAGCATGCCTCCAAAGAGAAAATGCTCATGCAGGGATCACGATGAATTAAGTACTTCGGATTCTCCAGTGTCTTCCATTGTCTCAAGCAAAAAGTTTAAAAATTCTGCTTTAAACTATTTGAAAGATAATAATTTATTACAATCATATCATAAATACTTGTGTGAAGGTTGCTATATGTTTGCATTAAACCATGCCACCACAGCAAAGTATTCTTTTAAAGAATTTTGCTCATTAATTGAAAATAATGATATAGAACAGGATGATTTGATTTTGTTGTCAAGAAGTTATGCCAAGCTTATTAAAATAAGACTACGAGGAATTAAGAGTGACTATGTGTCAAAAAATATAGAGGGGCTGTTATTTGAAAATTTATGGAGTGATATGGATGTTGCTGTTAGGGAGTTCTTTCTAGAGTTTTGCGAAGAAGCAGCAAGTAAAAATAATTGTGCAATTAATGCTTATGAAAATCTTGTACAATTGGCAAGTCCTTCCTACATAGGGCCTTTAAATTTTGCAAAAACAGTCATATCTTATTTTGTAACAGGAAGCAGACAATTAGTTGAGCTTAATGCAGCGTTTTCACCTTCAGGCTCCTATGTCACTGTGTTAGAATTCCTCAAATCCAAAGCTGTAAATGAGCAAAAGGTACCAGAATTGAAAGACTGTATTTATTTCTTTGATAATAATCAAATAATGGCAAGAAACTGGAATGTCAAATATGACTTAAAGCCACTGATAAGTGTTGTAACAACAACTGCATGTCTGATACCACCATGTGAAACTAAGATACAAAAAAATGAATTGTTCATCCCAGCTTCATGGCATTATCTTCAGTCTATAAATGGCGGTGAAATTATTACCACAGAAAACAACAAGTTATTTAGAGGTCAGCGTAATGAATATATACACCATGTTATTTCTGAAATAATGAAAACAAATGATGGACCTCCCCCACATAAATTGCGCAAAATAACGGTTGAACCAGTTACCGGTCGAAGCACATCTGAGTTGCGAGCCATGAAAGATCCCTATGATGACATACCTTCTAACGTTTCTGGAAAAACCAACGTATTAGTACTGAAACCTATTCCAGTAAATCCATGTTCGTTTAATTCCCTAGAAATAGTTTTAGACACTATCGTTGAGAAAAACAACAAAACCTGTCTAGCTATTGGTTGCGATGGTCTACCATTCAATTTATGTTCTAAACTTATTGACAATATATTCATATGCCCGCACTGTGGAATAAAATTTACAAAGACATTAGCATTTGAAAATCATATAGAAAATGAAAATATAAACGTGGATTTAGAATTGTGCAAAAAATATAAAACCATTCTACTGCTTCCTGGGTTTGGACACTTAGATATCAATATAACAAAAGCATTATATAAACTGTTATGGAAAGTTTGCATCAAAGACCTTGCACTACTGTTAGGATGGAAATCTGTAAACGCGCTTACGGCATGTGAAAATTGTACAGATCATCATAAAGCAACGCAAATTTTATCAATCTTATTTGAAAGCTTATCAACGGAACTTCTGTCTCCATTTATTCAACACTGCATTGAACAAAACGAACAACCAAATATTGAAAATTTATACAAATACGTACCTAATCAAAATTCAAATTACATCTTTTTATTTAAATGTAACTTCACTTATCCTTTGGCTTCGAAAAGTTTCAAAAAAGGAATGAGAAGAGGGAATTTCAAAATTATGAAAACGGCACTTGACAAACTAACAAATCATTTCTATGGTATAAACATGACAATCTATATGGACCTATGGTTTAGATTCGAAAACATCCTGTTAAAAGCACCGCCCGAGATTAAATCATTCATTGAAGAAAACATATGTTTATCACAGTCTGGACATCCAAGTAAAGCCGAGGGCGGTGACTTCATACTTGAGTCAACTAATAAAAGGATCAAGTCTTATATGCCATATGGTGTTCCCACTGATGAGAGATGGACAAGAGTTTGCCTCAATATTGATAATATTGAAAAGGTTCGGTATATCACTTAAAATAATACTTAACCTAATTATTTAAACATAGAATGCATATATATTGACAGTTTTGTTAAAATACTTGAAATATAAGAAATGTATATATAATAAAATAATATAAATAATTTATTTACATAAAAACATGTTTTGATATTCATGTTTAATTTCCTCATAAATTATATTTTAATTTTGTTTTAGATGAAAAAGGCGGTGACTAGATCTACGTGTATAGATACTGATAATGATGAAGCACCAAACAGATATTTCAGGTATTTATCGGTATTGGTTACAAATCTACTTCAATATATTCCTCAGTTTTGTTAGCATATTATGCAAATATGATATTTACTTTACTTTTTGTGACATTTCATATAATAATAAATATCATTCAAAAGATTGTGTATACAGTAACTTATGAAAGAACATGAATTATGCCATTTTCTCGTGCCTACAATAAGGCCAAATAGATTGAGAAAGATATATTTGGATGTCCCTATGTAATTGTCGGAGAAAAAAAATCGTTTACGCATGTTAAATCTTCACCTTTAACAGAGAAAACTACCTGTGGTCTAAGTCAGATAGATCGCTCGTACCAGTTGGATGTGAGATTTATCAACTCGCTTCGCTCGTTTATAAATCTCATATCCAACTGGTACTCAGGATCTATCCTATACATATCACGACCGGCGAGAACGAAATATTCGTGCATTCTATGTTATACCTAACTTAACCGTCCAACTAGAACTCTTAACCTGCAATAAGTACATTTTTATTGATGCCCGATAACAATTAGAGTATTACATGTAATGTTTGAACAGCACAGACATTTCTTCTCTAATTTCTTCTTTGAAAGTAGAAAGTTTTTCTTTCAGAAATGATTGAACATCAATAAACTCCTTTCCATAATTTGAAGGACATTCACCGCCTGTACACTCCATAAACAAAAAGTATAACGCAATACGGTGTGATCACTACAATGCGAAGTCCTTGAGTGACGATTCTACCCGCCTTTCAAATATGTATCCATATCACGACCGGAGAGCACGATCTATTCGTGTTGATTATGTTATACCTCACTTAACCGGACAACTATAACTCTTAACCTACAATAAATACATTTTCATTGCTGCCTTTATAGTATGATGATAACGTTTAGAGGTTAACATGTTATGCTTGAACAGCACAGATTAAAGTACATTGGTGACATTTTGTTCATACACTTCCTATATGCATCGCACTGTAAAACTGTTTTCACAGCCACTTAAATGGAAGATTTATATGATAAGTTTGTATTCTTAAGAAGACATTTTCAAATCTTATTATTTTAGGATGAGGAACATGTCACTTACATACAGTTATATACAAATTTGTTAAAATATGTTAAAATTGACAGAGGATGAAAATAATTTATTCATATATATTATATGGGTAAAATTGTTAGAAAATGGACTCATTAAAGTAATTTGGAAATAATGTAGCTGTATTCTTTGTATAAAAGTTGTGTAATAAAATGTTATAATTTCATGTATTTCAGACTAATTCATTCGGCAGATGCACCATATGTACTGCCCTTGAGGGATGTGAAGAACAGGAAACTTGCCTTGTAATTATTCATTGAAAAGTCTCCGGTTAAAAGTTCAAACTGCTATTAAAACTATGAAAAATGCTTCATTGTTTGGTTGGTTTTACGTTACACCAACACAGTTCTAGCGAATAAGGTTTTCAAAATGAAGCTTAAAATGTATGTTCACAAAGTATGAGACAGTATACGATGTTGTAAAACAATGAAAAATGTACAGTTCAATTTCAACTTAAATTCTAATAATTAATTTACCTAATTAATTAATTTACAAAAAGTATGAAATTATGTTATTTTGTCGATGATTACAAAAATGAATGATTCAGTTAGGTAAGGGAAAGCATCATAACATAACGTAAACATTTTATATAGCAATTTAATATACATTTTTATTTAATCCCGACATACAAATTAAAATATAATTCGTTTTTGCCATACCTTTATCAATTGAACTTGTGAATAATTTGTTTGGAAAAAAAAATAAAAAAAATTTAATAAACAATAAAATCCGTATCCATTCAATTGATTTTTGCATCCAGAATTACATAATCAGAGTCTTTTACTTTATTACTTATTTTCCGTCAAACGTAGATAATTTTGGCTGTCATGATGCAAGGGAATTCCTCGCTTATAATAAAATATATAACCAGGTGAAATGGTTTTACGGAATACGAACACAGTTCTAGTAAATAACGTTTTCAAAATGAAGCTTAATGTATGTTCATGTGAAATTAAACAAAATAAACGTACGCTTTCATTTCAAATTAGATTAAAACAATTCATTTCTCTGGTAAATTCTTTTAAAAAGTATAAAACTGTATGTGTTTTTGATATCGAAATGGCAGATGCTTTCACAAACAAACAACATTACATTTAGTGATTGTTTCATTTTAATATACGAGTGTTTGTTAATTGTTTGCTTGGGTTTTAATGGAACTTAGACACATAACTGGTCAACTATTATTGATGATTTAAAAAGAGGTTAGTACATGCTTATGTTTTTTTTAACCATTTCGCGCATAAACGCATTGTGAACAATGGCGTATTTATTGAACAGCATCCTGTTAAAGGTTCCAACTGCTATTAAACTATGCAAAATGCTTCATTGTTTGGTTGGTTTATCAGCACACTAACACAGTTCTAGTGAATAACGTTGTGTATGTTCATGAAGTATAATACAGTATGAAACGATGCCGTGAAACAATGAAAAATGTACACTTTAATTTCAAATTAAATTCCCTTTATTAATTTATCTGGTTAGTTTTTAGTTTGAAAAAAGATGAAATTGTGTTATTTTGTCGATGATATCATAACGAATGATTCAGTGAGTTATGGGAAAGCATCATCAGATAATGTAAGCATTTTGTATAGCAATTTTAATATACATTTTATTACTCGTGGCATACAAATTCACATTCATTTTTTCTATACCTTTATCAGTTGAAAATGAAAATTACATGTTTTGAAAAACAATAAATAAAAACAAGATTTATAAACAATAAAATCCTTATCCATTGATATAATAATTGCATCGAGAATAACATAAAGTGTTTCCCTTTATTACTTACTTTCCGTGAAACGCTGTTGATTTTAGCCTTTCATGAGGCAAGGAAATACTTCACTTATAATCATATATTTAGCCAGGTGGAATGTTTTTACGGCACAACAACTCAGTTCTTTATGTATGTTCATGTGGAACAAGACAGAATAAATGTTGACGTGGAACAAGCCAAAACGTACGCTTCCGTTTCAATTTAGATTCCATGGTATTTTTTTAATTGTTTGTTTGTTTGGATTTTATGACACGGCAACACATAACTTGCCATATCGTGCTGAATGCTATAGAAGGATAAAAATGTTTTGTAAAGCTTTGTAAATAATAATTAAAATGAGTCAATTAGATCCTACAAAAGAAGTTTATCTCTTTCAAATAATCAATGGTATTTTTTTTTTTTTTTGAAATTGTATGTGTTTTTTGTAAATGATATTACAATGGCAGATGCTTTCACAAACAAAAAACATTACATTTATTGATTCATTCATTTTGATATACGAGTGTTTGTTGTGTGTTTGCTTGGGTTTTAACGGCACATAGACACATAACTGACCTTACCGTGCCGAACACCATTATTGTTAACATAAGAATATTGAACCTCAAAAAGAGTTTAGTACATGCTAATAAAATGTGTTTGTTAACCCTTTACCGCATAGGCATATTGTGAATAATGGCGTTTCATCGAAAAGCCTCCTGTTAAAAGTTTAAACTGCTATTAAACTACGAAAAAGGCTACATAGCTCGGTTGGTTTTACGACACACTTGTGAACTTGTGAATAATATGTTTTGAAAAACAATAAATAAAAATACATTTAACAAACAACAAAATCCGTATCCATGGTTATTTGCATCCAGAATAACATAAACAAAGTGTTTTACTTTATTTCTTATTCTGCGTAAAACGTAGTAGATTTTGGCTTGTCATGATGCAATGAAGTACTTCACTTATAATAAGATATATAGCCAGGTGGCATGGTTAACCGGCACACCAACACAGTTCTAATGAATAACGTTTTGAAAATGAAGCTTACTGTATGTTCATGTGGAACTAGACAGAATAAACGTGAAACAAGAGCAATCGTATGCTTCCAATTCAAATTAGATTCCAAAATTTCATTTCTCTGGTAAATTCTTTTAAAAAGTATGAAATTGTATATTTTTGTCAATGATATCACAATGAATGATTTTCCGGGCAGATGTTCTCACAAACAAACAACATTACATTTATTGACTGGTTCATTTTAATATACGATTGTTTGTTGTTTATTTGCTTGGATTTTAACGGCACATAGACACAAAACTGGTCATACCGCGCCTAACACTATTGTTGTTAACCTAAAAACATTAAACCTCAAAAAGATGTTAGTATATGCTGATAAAATGAGTTTGTTAACCCTTAACCTCATAAGCATATTGTGAACAACGGCGTTTTTATTGATAAGCCTCCTGTTAAAAGTTCTAAGTGCTATGAAACTATGAAAAATGCTTCGTTGTTTGGTTGTTTTTACGATAAACCAACACAACACAGTTCTAGTGAATAATGTTTCCAACTGAAGCTTAATGTATGTTCATGAAGTATAAGACAGTATATATTTTAATATACATTTTTTTAATCATGGCATAAAATTAGACCGCCTCCGTGATCGAGGGGTTAGAGTTGATGTTTTCTAATCCAGGTACCTCTCTGGCGTGGGTTCGATCACCGGGAGATGCTTTGGTAGTTTAGCGCGGAGGAAGGTAGTCTAGTACTGGTGTAACTCTCCAGGAACGATAGTTAGGAAACTACCCGCCTATATGACTGAAAAAGGCGTAAAATGAAACAAACCAATAGAAGCATAAAATTAACATATAATTCGTGTTTGCCATACCTTTATCAATTGAACTTGTGACTCAATTGTCATCAAATGTGATCAGGATGCTTGTCTAGGTAAAAGGTAATTGCTCAGATGAGTTCGAACATGGGTCATCTCGGATGGAAAACTAGGTCACAGGAGGTAAAAATAGAATAATATTGTTCACACTCTAGTGGCTACTGTTTTGATCTAAATATCATGGAAATAGGTCTGGAAGTTTGTTTTGATGATTTCTAGGTCAAGTTCGAATAGGGTCACAATGGGTCAAAAACCACACGTCTAGATAAGAAAAAACATTGTTAGCAATATAATGGTCACGTTTTTGCCTCAATCATCAGCATTTTTGCCTCATTTATGCATTTCGATAATTTCATGTTGTCCTTTGCCAAGGGCAAATTTAATGGTATCAACACGCTGGTCAATATCCGAAACTTTTGATCGATGCGTTGTTTTGATCATGCACACAACTCCAGAGTTTTTTTTTTCAAATCTAATTCAAAATTACTGACCTCTTTCTAGTGTATCTAAAGTATTTAATATTTGATCTACGTGATTTAATTTGCTTTCAATACGCTTTAGATAGTCTGTTACAGCGTCTGTAGGTGAAATATCGCCTGTTGTAGAATATTCCAGGTACTAGTAGATTGAGATGTGGAAAAAGGAGGCGTTTTTATCTCTTTGGTACATTTAGTAGCCATTTCAGCTTCACACGATTCGAACACAGAATATTCTAGTAAGAACGCTTCATTGAAAAGCACAGTATTAGCATGATGGTGTATTATATCAATAACGTTTGAACTATTTCTATGATTTTTCAATAAACCGCTACATCTATTGTCACTACTTAGCACTATCGTCATGAATGTTGGTATCCATGAAAAAAACACTGAAAAGAACATTTAATCACAAAGCTGTAGTTACAATTTTAAATACCGTTGTATAAAATATAAATCCAAAAATTAAGTTTTTCTTTCTCACTCAAAACACGTTAGATTCCAAATTTGTCACGTGATCTCGTCCTTTAATACTTAGTTGAAGAGTTCATTATATAAAGATAAAAGCAGGGTTTTTTTTCGATTAAATGTGCTCATTTAATTTTTTAACTTATGATTCGCGGGACTGCACGCTTTTCTGTTATTTAAATTTCTAATAATCTTTAAATTTCAGCATCAGAGGTAGGTGTATCTAAACATTGGTTTGAATGTTCTAAAAATAATGGGATACAAAAGATCATCTTTCTCATAGGGTTTTCATTTTTATTTTAATTTTATCTTTTATGTATTTATTTATTTATTTATTTGAAAACTTCTGTTATAATGATTTGATTTCGGTTTAAGATCTTAAAAGAATTTCTAGTATGGCTTCGGATTTTTGTCATGCACGTTTCTAAGTTTATTACCATTTTTGTGCTTAAACTTCTTAATATATTTATGCATAACGCGTCTATTTCCTTACTTGCATTTCGTAATCGCAACTTGTTTTTAGTAGTACGCTGACAACGATATTCAGATTTTGCGTTATGATAGTTTTGCCTCGCCCTATTACATTTAGGGCCAAAGAAAGTTTTATTATTATTCCGGGAGGCAAATGTACTTTCACATTTAAACGTCTTATTGGAATTATTATGGAACAGAGTTTGTAATTCGTTCGTAACGGTTTCAGCTTTTTGTTCGGTATTGGTTTAAAAATAATATTATTATTATACTTGGTTTATATCATTTGCGCCTTTATTTTGACAAAATTCAGAACGTTTATCGTCTTGCCATCGAGGTTATGCTGTAAAAGTGCGTTTCGTATTATGCGTATCAGATTTGTGTTTCAAATTAAGAAAAACAATCAAACATACTGCACTATGCCCCATCAGAGAAAAGTACACCTGTCTCTTTGATTTCAAAAATGAGAAGCATTTGGCAGTAACAATTAAATAATAGATTACCGATTTTTCTTGAAAAGAACATTTTCCTTGTCAATCTTTAATCATATCGTCCATTAACAATAAATAAATGTTGTTTTTTTCTGCATAAATGTATTAACATCATACCGTTGGAATTAATTTTTTGTCCATTCATGTATTATTTATTGGCAATTTTTGAAGTGTTGTTTAATTATCTTAATGGGAAACAGAGTCCTTGTCAATTTCAGAAAAGAATGGAGATAATCTACAAGTTACGCAATTCTTGCATTCATGCCCCCAGTTAACATAATGTTACTACGTACTACATACGCAAATGATTTCATTTTTAAACGAATTGATTTCGGTTCCATTCAAAAACTTACATGTTGATAAATCCAGGAAATATAACATTGATTTAAAACTTGACTGTTATTCTGACAAATGTCTGAAAAATGATAGATCAAAATTAGAAAATTGATATTTCAGTAGTTAATCTCATTTTTCTATTCTTATATACAGAATCCGTATTTGCAGGGATATTGAATTTCGTTCATCTCCGTTTATCAAATCAACCGCATTTTACCCGTATAATAATGATAGATCTATATGTATACGGAATTCCACACACTTACGTTTATCCATATATATTTTGCATTGCGCGCCAGTGACAAAAATAAACCTTTCATGACATTGCATTGTACCCTAACTTTAAATGATGTAAAGACATGTCAACTATATATTTTTCACAAAATAACAAATAACAAAATAATGTGCTGCTATTACTCGTAGACAAAGAGTTTTAATGGTAAAGTATTAATTCTTACATACATCAATCGCGCTCAATGAGATATACAAATATATGTATTCTTTTGGCTTTTATAAACTTTAAACAAGCTATATTTCAATATACATTGGTTTGTCAAATATAAAACCTGCCTATCTTATTTAATGTACTAAACATAATGTTAGATATAATCGTTCAACCGTTGAAATATGGTAGTAAGCCTTTTTGTACTTCTTATTTTACATGTAACCGTCATACTTCAACAGATCTGTAAACTTCCTGTTTGGGATTTTTTACAATGAATGGTCAATTCATGTTGAGTTTACGTTAGTCGGTATTTGGGACTTTTTAGGGGATAAATAATACTTATTCCTTTATTTGGAACGATGATGTGGAGTTTAAATTTGGTACGTAGATATATCTAAAACAATAAATTTATCTTATCATCTATCTTTCTAAATGATTAGTTTGCATTGAATTCCTGATACATTTCTCTGCCCAATTTTCATCACTACTCTTAAAAACAAATGTATCACTTGAAACATACTTATTTCTTACATAAATAATATTTCCGCCAGACGCCCTTTTGCTGTTTTGTTTAATCGCATTTCTATTTAAGACGAAATACCCAAAATTGTCAACATTTAAATCAGATGACTCATCTGTCCATGTTTCACTGAATAAAACAATACCATTATTTCAAAAATATTTCTTACTCTCGGTGAATTTAATGTATTTGTCCTTCTTGTAGCGATACTTTGTATATTAAGTAGTGCAAACCGTAGTGGTACCTTCTCCTGCGCATACTATTGACCTATTTATTTATCATTCTTGCTCGTTCTGTCTTTTCTATTAATAGAAACCGGGGAAATCTTGTTTTGTCTTCTGTAAGGACTGGCCGACTCGACACGCCTTTCTGACCAAGACGCCGCAAGAATATTTCGTGCTCGCCCCCCCCCCCCTCTCAGGTAAAACCCGTTTCTAGCTGCTATTTACTGGCGTGTTATTGTTTGTTATTGATCATTCTTGCTCGTTCAGCTGTCTTTTCTATTAATAGAAACCGGGGAAATCTTGTTTTGCCTTCTGTAAGGACTGGCCGGCTCATAAAATACAAGAAGTCTTGGGCTGAAAAATACGTTCGATAATCAACGTTAAATGGTGGTGATATTATTCATTATATTTCAAGTTTTCATAAAGCATACGGCAGTTATTGGTCGCAGGATACTTAAATTTGCCCAAATGTCATCAAAAACAGTTTTGCATGTGGAAGGAATGTATTTTTCAGACTGTAAAAATGAAACAAAAAATAAGAAAGGGTATTTGATGATTGGTAATTTGGATGAATAGAAGTAAGTTTTCTTCTTTATATTACTTTTGACATTTAAGTTATTTATCAATTTCAGCTTTGCTTTTCTCTAAGCAGCCTGACAATGTCAAAATTATCAGGAAATATAGAATTGAGATACCACATGGGGAAAATCTTAAAAAGTAGTTTCGTCATTAGAAAGTGTGAAATTCTATTTTGATAATTTTCACTGTGAAATTATCAAATACAATTTTCTCGGATAAATCAGTTATCCACTGAAAATCATAAAATAAAAAGATACTTTTATTATCACCTAAACAATTACTCATATTTTATCTGTTCAGCGTAATAGCGTTGTGGTTCGTCAATGTAGATACCCAGGTTCGATACCTGTAAAAGGCATGTTTACGCCCCACTTTGGGGGGGGGGGGGGGGGCATTTATATTTACCTTGTCTGTCCGTCCGTCCATCCGGGCGGACATCCAATTGTCTATGAGCTTCATTCCGTCCATAGTTTTAGTTAAAAAAAGAAGAAAATCCCATAAACCGACTGGTTTATGTGATAATTTTACTGGTTTATGGGGGAAAATGCCACATAAAGATCAAAGAAAAATGACATAAACCAGAATTTTTGGCACGTCCGGCCGTCCATCCGTCCTTCCGTCCGTTCTTTTTTGTGTCGCACATAACTCAAAAAGGATTTGACATGGAGTCATGAAACTTTACAGGAATATTGATCAGCATGTGAAGTTGTGCTCCTGGGTATTTTCATGTGGATTTAATTAGTATTTTTAAAGTAATTGCCATTGACTTAGAATTTTTTTTTGCAATTTTCAACTTGTGTCGCATGTAACTTAAAAGGGATGTGACATGGAGTCATGAAACCTTTCGGGAATGTTGCTCAGCATATGTAGTTGTGTAGTTATTGCCCTTTGTTTATTTTGACCCTTTGTCTTTTTAGTACATAACACTAAAACTATTAGAGATATCATATCGACATGAAACTTTGTAGGTAGATACTGTCCTATGATGATAATTTGGTCTTAACGGTACATGGGAAAGTCCAAAAACGGGGTTATCTGGATAATTGTCCGATATCGTGAAAGTAAACTCTTACATATACTATATAGCATTATTTTTACAGTATCGTTTGTGTATTACTGTTATGGCTCTGTCGGCAGATCGAACTTATTGTAACTTAAAGTGTTTTGTACTCATAGGCTCGAACCCCACGTAGTGCCATTTTATTGCCACAGTTTTTTCTTCTTGCTCTGTTTTTTATCATTATAATTATTTATTTATTTTTCGTTTTCCTTTTTGTTTTCTTCTTATAATATATATTTTATAGCATATATTTTTTTATTTCTATTCTATTTTCTATTTGTATTTTTTATCGCAGTGTAATAAAATATTCGATTTCATATTCATGTATGTATATGAAAAAGGTCAAACTTGTTTCCTGAACAATTGACTGTTCTGAGGTAAAAAAAAAACAACAACAAAAAAACGAGTCTTACCAATTGTCGAACTACTGCCTGTACGGGTAAAACACATTACTTACACGGTTGTTCTACCTACTGCGCTAACAAGACATATAATAACATGAAGTTTTATTTTCATTTTTATAGGTTGTAGCATTGATCTGCCTAACCTATTTTTCGCATTGTTATTGGTCTTTGTTATGTACACAAAGGCTCAAGTTATCATCCTAGGACAGTAGATCTCATTAGATAGAACTGCAGTGCTAAAAAACATAAACAAGCCTTGTCTAATTTTGGAGTTATTGCCCTTTGTTCATTTTTACACTTTGAAATTACCTGGGACGAAACTATAAGAGATATCATCACAAAACTTCATAGATAGATAGATATCATTGAAAAGAAATGCAGTGCATAAAAACATAACTCTGCCTTGCCTTATTTTAGAGTTTTTGCCCTTTGTTCAATTTTTATACTTTCCTGTTTCCAAAACCTTCTCGCGGAGCATTACCCGGCTCAACCGGTTCTTGTTTTTAAATATTTTTAGTTCCTCGTGAATTTCTTTCACAGAACATTTTTAGTTTTACACACATACGCTTTCAGCAGGTTAAGTGGAAACAACACAGTCGTGATTAGAATGATAAATGAGGAATGGACGAAAATTAAATATGTAAATAAACCGAAATTGTCTACAACAAAAAAATTCAAAATTTTGAATAGAATTAAATTGACAATACTAATCAATATGTTCAATGACTGTTAAAATCAAATACAATCATTTTTTTCTAAACTATTATAAGTTTAACTTTAAATTGTACAAAATATTAAATAAAGCACAGGTTTATGAAACAGAATATAAAAATGTTTTCTGAAAGTAAAAAACATACAGACACAAAAACATATTGCACAATTGCAGATTTGATTTCAGAAAATTAAAGATTTTTTAAACATGAACTCTTCTTAATCTGAACTCTCAAACCACTACGCTACTCCGATTAACGTGTCCATAACGACTTTTATTTCCAATATTGCAATAGAAATGCAAAATGAAATAACTAAATAACTTGCACAACCCATTATGTCATAATGGTACGACCGATTAATGTAAACGTTATCGTGTTTGACTTATAGATGTAACAACTCCATATTTGAATGATGTGACACTGGCGTATGTTTCTCAAGGTTTAAGCATAGGAACTCTGGAACAGGACCACATATTGCGGCGCATAAATCCGAATCCGTACCAGCTTTACATATTGTTTGTCCGACCTTTGAATATCTTTTTATATTATACGAGCGGATGGTCTTTAATTATCTTATCTCACATTTCCTGATAAGGAATACCAGATGAGTGCCTTGAATATTTATCTATGGATCATGTTTTAATATTCCTTTTTTCAGTTAGGCAAAATCTATTAGACCATATTACTAAAGTGTCTATTTTCTCCATGTAAACAAATCATAACACGAATACGCCCGTTATAATGCCGACTATACATGTCAAACACTAAATAAACAATAAACCGTTACGATACCTGATAGTTGACAACGATAACGGGAACAAAATTCTGAAAAAATAGTAATCAAATGTAGCCAAAGGGGGAAAACTCATGCCGAACGTTGCGGCAAATGGCGGATGTCACTCCTTGTCTTTTTTATAATACAGTAAAATTTGGCCAGTTTTAAAAGTAACAGATTGGGTTCAAGTGATAATATATTGTTTGAGGCCATATGCTCGGATAATACTTAAAGATATTTAGATGTAGCAGAAACGTTTTTAAAAACCGTTACACGATCGAAAATATGCGCCGCAATCTGCGGTCCCGTTCTCGAGTTCCTATGGGTTTAAGTACACTGCAGGTATATCTGGCTCTTTTTGAGCAGAATTTAACTGTTATTATTGTTTGTAGTTTGATGTGATTGTGATTTGCTATTGTTTTGGTTAGTGTTTGATTCAGATTTGTAATTATTAGGGTTGTCGTTCTTAAACATTGGCTGGCTGTGTTTTGTGTACGGACATGTAAGATTTTTTACAGTGTTACTGCATGTGCTATTCATTTGAGGAATAGGATTTTGTTGTAATGGTAATGGGATACTATAATAAGGGCCAGTAAATGAGTCATTAAATTCAGGTAAGTTGCATGTCCCGTATTGTATTTACATGACGTCACCAGTTTGTTGTTGGTTAAATTACATTGTATCTATGCATGCCGGTCCTTTTCGATTTTGGGAAGCACGCTGACTCTGATGCGATGGCTCGGCTAATTGGCTTGTTGCTTGGTCGTTCAGTCTTCCAATGTGTTCGATACTCGACAACCCGCTAGCGTTTATATATCGTTGCCTTTCGGGCATTTCATCTTGTACTAGCCTACCATCTAGTATTAATTTAGCTGGGTAAACGATTGTTACTTATGACCTAGGATTTTCCTGTTTGCACTGTTTATATAGGTCTGTCAGTCAAGACATTGACGCGTGGGTTATATATTGACTATTTTAAAACGTTATGAAATTATGTTCAAATTTTCTTACCAAGTGAGGCACTAGACCGTGTTATACTAATATGAGCAAAAATGTTTAGACAAGCTCTTGTAAAAATATTCGTTTAATTTATTTTTTTATATATTCAGGGGGGGGGGGGGAGTTCGGTGTTTACAAGCCAAGTGTCTGTGATTGAAATCATTATACATGATGATTACTAAACATACAATTGGCTTAATTTGAAATTATCAAATACATTGATTAATAGAATATAAATGTAACTTGGGATCACTTGAATTTGTGACACTCATATATTCACCTAGCAATGTCTTATTTGTGAGACGTCAAGTTACAATTTACCCCATCAAGATCAAGAATTCCTATATAGATGTATACAGTACCAAATGTAGCTTAAGCATGTAATACTTGCTGAGTACATCAATCGATATATTTTTATATATTTAGAATTTGTTTACAGCTAATTTTATTTAACCGTAGTAAATTGATTGTCCCTGTATTTCAAAATATTTAAAACATTAAAAATAATTCAAGAATATCATCTATAGCAATCAATATTCTACTCCTTACCCTGTCTCGCAACTGCCACAGTAATTATCATCCTCATCGATTCAATCAACATTATTCTGCTTATCACCAGAATCATCTGCTACATGACAATACAATTATTAAGAAGACAATTGTCGAGAATTTACATTTTTTGAAATCTTTAAGATGCATGATACAATCACTGCCAAATGCCTCACTGTTAAACATGTGTCTTTTTCCACATTGTAAACATTTACCGTCTCTATTTTGAGGAACAGGCGCAACATGTGTTAATTATCAACATCATCATTCAATACTTCAGTATCAATTTAAGTATAAGGCGGGGAGAAAACTTGTGTTTGAATGTATGTCATATCTTTCAAATTTTGTTAGTAAAAGATTTGTTTGACCGCCGTGGCAAAATGGTTAGTGTCACTCCTCTTTTATTGTCACCTCTCTTTTTATACACGAGTGAACACGTCTCAGACATACCTACTGTAGCTACACTTGTATTTGTAGATTTAAGTTTATAAGGACCAAATCACAAGGTACCATTTTGACTTTTTTTCTTTTTGCTACATTTTTATCAAAGCTTAACACTTTTCGTTTTTTATTGTAACATATAAAATGTATGTTTATGCTCTCCAAAGGGATAGAATATAGTCGCCGCCTTGTCTATCTATTCGTCTGTCCATCCGTTGTGCTCGTCCGGAGCATAACTTGAAAACGCCTGGAGATAATTTGTTCTTCACTGTTACTTCACACAGTGGTAGAGTATGAGGCGGAGTGTAGAGATAAAATAACCATAGCTCTGTGTTTCCCCGTTTTTGAATTATCTCCCATTTTAGAAAAAATTTGTCCGGGACATACCTCTAATATTAAGATATGTCAAAATGCAACTTTGTGGGTAGATAGATATCAATGGGTAGATATGCAGTGCACAAGCACCGTAACTCTTACCTAATTTTGTAGTTATTGCCCTTTGTTAATTTTTCACACTTTGAACTTTGCCCGGAACAAAACTTTAAAATATAAGAGATATCAACATGAAAATGTAGGTAGATAGACCTTGTTAAGAAGAAGTGCAGTGCAAAAAATAACTCTACTTTGCCCCATCTTTTAATTTTTCCCCTTTTAGACAAATCTTGTCCGGGACATAACTCTAAAATTATAAGAAATATTAACATGAACTTTGTACCAGGTAGTTAGATCTCAATGAGTAGATGTGCAGAATATCTGCCTTGCCTAATTTTGGAGTCATTGGCCTTTCTTCATTTGTACACTTTGAACTTTGTCCTGGACATAACTCTAAAATTATAAGAGATATCAACATGAAACTTTGTAGGTAGAAAGATATCATTGGGTGCAATTGCAGTGCAAAAGAACCATAACTCTGTTTTGCTCTCTTTGATTTATATCAATTTTTAGAAAAATCTTGTCCCGGACATTAAGCTCAATTTTAAGTAATATCAACATGTTGGATAGATCCTCATGGGCAGATGTTCAGTGTACAAGAATCGTAACTCTGCTTTGCCTTATTTTGGAGTTATTGTCCTTTTTTGATTTTTATACTTAAACTTTTTCCGGGACATAACACAGAAACCATAAAAAGTATCAACTAGAAACTTTGATGGTAGATAGATCTTATTAAATAGAAGTGAAGTGCAAAAAAACCGTGTCTATGCCTTGACCTTTTGGAGTTATTGCCGTTTTTCAATTTTACACTTTGAACTTTGTCCTGGACATTCCAATGAAACTACAAGAGGTATCAACAAAAAGATAATCAACGATTAGAGTCCAGTGCAAAAAACAGTTACTCTGTCTTGGCTTATTTTGGAATTATTGCACTTTGAACTTTGTACAATTAACTATAAAACTACCGGAGATGTACTTGTGTGTCTTCATTTGTACACTTTGAACTTTGTCCTGGACATAACTCTAAAATTATAAGAGATATCAACATGAAACTTTGTAGGTAGAAAGATATCTTAATGTCTTGGCTTATTTTGGAATTATTGCACTTTGAACTTTGTACAATTAACTATAAAACTACCGGAGATGTACCTTGCCATTGGTTCTTGTTGCTGGGTCATATGGGGGTTGCGTTCATTGAACGCCGCCTTTCCTTGTTGATCTTGTTTTTCATATTTTATGCTCACAACCGTGTTGTTTGTGCCGTGTGGCGGCTGTAAAAAGTCTCCCCGTACATGCAATCAATGTTGTTATATTTTCATCCTCAAGGGATTGTTCGGCGTTCAGTGTCGGTGTCCCCCTCCATGTCCAGCCTTCATAGACTAATGGTTTATATTTATTTCCACTTTATTATATTTTTATACCCCAAATTTTCTTTAATCTTACCCTTTTGCAGGTTCTGTGTACACTGTGGCACTAATACTCTAGTCTCGTTACTTTAATATTGGTGCCCCACTGGACACGGAATCATTTTATTACTACATATAATTATGAATAACTTGAATAGAAGCAATACACACTTTCTTTCACCTCTTCGGGTACATTCTACGTCTACTAATTCTTTACAGATTGGAAATCACAGTACACCTAGACGAACACCATCCGTCGTTCTTTCGCCTTTAAACTTTTCATCTGTTAATTCATTTTATATTCCACGATCCATTAACTCTAATATTTTCAATAATTCTTTACGCATTAGGCTTTCTCCTATAAAACATACCATTCTTAAGAAATATAATATCACACATACTAATTATCCTCATAGAGCTAGAGTGTATCCTTCTATTAATAAGTGTAATTCTAAGAGGTGCGGATGTTGTAACTTTTTATCGCACAGGTCTACAATAACCTCTAATGTAAATGGGAGAACTTTTAATATTATTTTGAATACAGATATTGACTGAAAGGCAACTCATTTTGTTTATGTTTTAACTTGAAACACCCCTGGGTGTGGCATACAGTATGTTTGGTCAGACAGGACGTTCTCTTAAAATTCGATTCCGTGAACATTTTT
>NW_026865301.1:0-51304 GCF_026571515.1 Ruditapes philippinarum
GGGGGTTTTTTTCTTATCGTTTTTGAGGTTTTTGATAAGTTTTTTTTTTCTATAATTTTCAATTTTTCAAAAAATATTTTGGCACTTTTGTTTGAGAAAACAACTCGTATACACAAGTAAAATGGAATAGATAAGCAATTGATAATTTGTCTGTGCTAAGAGGGCGTTGGATAAGTTACACATCCAAGTATCTCTCATGGACAGACTTTCGAATTTTTAAATTAATAAATTGCTGTTTCCTTTATTTCCATTTTTTACTCCAAGTTTGTTTCTACAATTTAAGACACAATTTTTAATTTTTTATGTTTAAATTTTAATTGAAATTCCCTTTTTTTCCCATTTTTGCAATGTGATGAAAATCTCATATTTTTGCAAAGCAATAACGTATTTCCTGCTTTTTATATTATTATTAAACTGTGACTTACATTATGTTAGTTTTCAATCAGTTTCGTGGCAGTGTTTGTTACTATCATCTAAATACTCATGAACTTAACGCTATTATGTGTTTAAACTAATAAGAAAGCAGTGTGGAAATAGAGAATTCTGGAAGTGTTATTAAGGACTTTCAGGGATATAGATAAGATTTGATAAAAGTATCTCTTATGCTTAAACAATGTTCTTGTACTTTTTTTATTAACAGCGTTTAGAGTTTTTAAAAGTTATAAAAGTATCAAAGTTTTTCCAGACATCTTTAAAATTGAGCATTATATTTTATTTTTGTTAACAATTGTTAGATATTATAAATTAGAGAAAGTTGTTAAAGAAAAGACAAAATTATACCATATTTTAGAAATTTTTAATTGTTATGTTTTTTAAGAAAAAGGAAAAAATGTTATTTTAGCACATATACATTGTTACATAAATAAAACTGTTCATTATCATCAAATTAGCTGTTATAAATAAAATAAAAATGTTTTGTTGACAAAGTTAAACGTTTTATTTGTGCTTTCTTCAACCCTTTTAGTATATCACCCTCATTCAGATTAAATTACATATTAAGCATATATAACATATAACTATGCCTTAATTGCATTTGATCACCTAAAATGTGGGTACCATGACTTACCTTTGACCACATTAAGGTGGGCATATAAACCTTATTTTGTAAGAATTTTAACTTGAAAACTTGATATTTAACCATGAAAATTGGCAAGATAGATTTGAACAAATCTAATCACCCCCTCCCCCACCCGCAAAAAAAAGAATGGACAAATTCGAGGCAGTTCATAACAATCTTAATTGCTAACGATGCAGGGGAATGATAATGAAATTAACTTATCTTTTAAAATAGGGTTTATTAGATATTTCAATGAGAATTTGAACAAATAACAAGAATGTGAATCAATAAAATATGATAAACAAGATCAACAAGGAAAGGAGGCGTTCAATGAACGCAACCCCCATACGACTTAGCAACAAGAACCAGTGGCAAGGAGCCCAGGCGGACCCCAAACAAAAACAGGACAGGGCACAAGACCCAGCACGGACAGGTTAATCAATAAAATGATAAATAATTTGTAACTGATAAGGAATTCAAAGAAAACAAATAAATGATTGAATAATAGGCCCACAAAGTCAAAGGGCAAAGGGGAAGGAGACCGGGGGAAGGGGGGGGGGTTAAATCAAAGAAATAAAAGCTAGGGGCAAAGGGGAAGATACTTACCGTAGACGAGAAAACACAAGCAAGTGTCACCAAAACAGTATAAAACAACATAGACATACATCTGAGGAACACAGAGGGGCGCCGCCTTGGAACGGTCAGCAGCATTAGTACTGCTGGGGAGTTTAAACCGGAAAATGGTGCACCAAACCTCACTCTTAGCCCCACCATGCAAGCCATCTTTATATTTGAAAGAAGCATCCTTTTTGTCAATTAGAGTACAATGTAATCAATGAAACTGTTACCTGATGAAAACGAAAAATATTTTCAAAATATCTTTAAAAGTTAGACTTTTTGTTGTTTTAATGATAAAATATCATTTAAAACGTCGTTATTAATAACCTATTGTATGATATGATGTATGTTTATCAACAACTTATTACCATATCCCTGTGACATTTTTCAGGTTGACAACAGACCCTGACAAATTTAAACAAGAACATAAACCTTTATATCTCCAGCCCTTGTGTTCACTAAGATGTAAGAATCAGTTCCATGATTAGGATCACCATTCAAAAACTCATAAATTTCCATTGTTCTATACTCTATATATTTTATTATTTTCTGAAGGGCTTCCGTTGCTGTGTGGTTATATTGTTGAATTCAAGCGACTTGCCCTTCATCGCTTTGTGTTCAAATCTCGCCAAAGAATTTGGATTTGTTCATGACAGGAATGACATGACAGGAAGCAATCCGGCTAGCTTAAGGAGCATCGATAGGTCTACACAGGTGCCCGAAAAATGCACGAAGGGGGGCGGAGCATCAGAGATCTTACTCCAAAAGTAAAGCTTGAAAGTCGCCAAATGCCTAGTCTGTTTTGGTGCGACGTTAAACCCAACCAAAAATTGTTGTTATTGAAAGAAATATGTATGTTTAATATACATCTGAACAATGGTATGAAGACAGAGTATTTAACTTTATTATCAATACACAATTATTCTAAAAAATTATTTTAAACTAATTCATTTAGTTACAGCTTTTGTGCGTTTTATATATAAATTAAATCTAGCTTAAAGTCTAGACGTTTAAATTTAACTTCAAATTGACTGAGAAATGTTTATATTTTCCGGGAGGAAAATATGTCATTTCTTCTCCTTATTCTTTAGATGCAACATCAATGTTATAACTATGCAAGCAGTTTGCTATTTCAGAGCATTCTCGTAAAAAATGCAAACATTATTCAAACAGATGTTTATAATGAAAACGGTCGTTGGCACACAGATAAATGAGTAGTCCTTATATTGATTGATTACGTTCAGAGTGCGTGTAAATCTTAGTGAGCAATGATTAACGAGTATTGGTCCAGGAGCGAGAAGCGATCAATTCCGAGTGGTGAGTATTACTGTATTGTATCACTGACCATTACTCACTGATCATTACTCAGTAACTTTTTCTCGCACTCTGAAAGTACACACTTAGGACTACTAACTTATCTGTGTGGCAACGTCCATTTTGTTTATATTGACACACTCTAAGTGTAAATTGTAGACCGACCTGTTTCCATTCCGTAATAGGTCATAACTACTGAATGGCATGCTACAACCTACTTTGTACCGTATTGTACGTGTCGACCAAAATAAAACAGTCGTGCAAGCTGGTCGTAAAGCAATTGTCACAGTTAAAAAAAACATTTAGTATCCTATTATGGTGTTGCATTTCTGCACTATGCATTTATGATTATTCATGAATTAAATGACACCTGGCTGTACGCATTTTATGAGTTTAGATGAAATTGTCACATGGCAGTGTATAAAATGAAAGAAAAACATTTAATTGAAAAGTATGAAAAGTAGCAAGCATGCATGTTCTAACGGACAACTCTTTGCATAAACACAATCCATATGAGATACTGGACAAGAAAATGTGAACGTCGTTTCCTTGATGTTATGATATTATTTGTGTGATTAACATAATGAAGCTTTGATGTGACATTTAAAATTATTCTAGCACATCATGACTGATCACAAAAATATATATCAGGCACATGTATGCATCATTTAAAAGGCGTACATCGTAAAACTCAAAAATGTCTGTCGTGTTTGACTTTTATGTTGATTCTGACTGTTATGTTGGTTCAGAAAACCCGCTCTCATTCGTTTAAATGGTCGTTAGTTGAATGTATGTGACTTTTATTTTATATTTTACACATCCGAGTAGAACTTTTAGGATCCATGGCCATTCAACACTTTTTCGTATTTTTTGAGAAAAAAAAATGATTGTTTGAACTTGAACAACTAGTACTAGCACATCTCAGCTCCTTTTCTCAACATGTGTTACAATACTTATTTTCGTATGAAGGCCAACAGGACCATTGTGTGACGTTTTAAAAAATAAATTTCTCATTTGTACTGGACTTGAAATAATCTCGCACGGAAGCTATATAATATTCGAATGGTCAAAATGACTGTATCTCATTGTACATAAACGTACAGAGTCGGTCGTGGCAACAATGAAAGGCAAAACATACATGTTTTACTTAATATATATAATATGAACATCTATACGTCAATGGGTATAAGCTATCTCTATATCTCTATATAACTCTATCTTGGTTCCTTCTTTGAACTTGCCAACACCAGGTCCCGTGTTCACAAAGATTTTAGGATCAGGATCAAGATCAGGATCAAATCTAAAAACTCAAATATTATCCATTGTTTATTCTTATAGATTAGATATTTAATATTAACTTGATAAAACTGGACTTGAAGTAGCATGTTTTTGAAATTAAAGAATAAATTTATTGTAATTTTTGAAAGATATGGGCATTTTACAGTTAATCGAAATATTGATCTTGATCCTAAAATTGATCCTTATTTTGATCAGATTATTTTTGTATTTGTTTCGTTATTTGTCTATTTTACCCCTAAACAGGATTGTTGCTTTGCAAATCAGCAAAATATTACATTAACTTTATGTACCATTCAATTCTAGCAAAATACGATCAATATTAGTTATATAAAACAAAGAAAATAAAATCAGGATCACTTGATCCTGATCCTGATCTTTTCTTTGTGAACACGGGGCCAGGATCTCTGCTCTCAATAAATTTCTAAAATACGCAATTTATATCAATATATTTTACAACTATATAACATTTAGATTATGTTCCTCTAAAACAGCAATGCCTGGTATTTTTTTACATATTCGTATTTTCGTCTGCGAAAAAACGAAATGCAGAAATTCGAAAATGTAACTATGCTAAAAAGCAAAAATGCAACAATGCGAAAAGCGAAAATGCAATTTAAAGAGACGACAAAATAATACTTTTTTGAATTTTGAACGCGAAATGGGAAAATACGACCGGTGGAATGCGAATATACGATAGATTTTATGTGTCGTATTTTCGTCCTCCTGTCGTATTTTTGTTTTTTTGCCCCAAAAACACGAAGAGACGACGAAGTCCACTTTTTTAAAAAGTTTTGATGCGAAGGAATTGATCACGAAGGCCGTAGGTCTGAGTGGTTAATGTTTTCGCATCAAAACGACAAAACCGGTGTTAAATAGCCGATAAACACCACTCAGATCGATATTATTTCGATTCTAATAAGATAAAATAAGGAAGATAACAAATTTTATTTTTTCAAGTGGAAATAACTCCCGGTGCCGTTTTTCGTATAACGCTGTTCGATTTCGCATCCTACTGTTGCTAAGATATAGAAATCATTAAACAAAAGAAATAAAAAGAAAAAAAGTTATTTTATCAAGTTTTCAACAACCCAAGAAAGACTAATGTTCAATATATGTGCACTGTACAATAGAAGAAAGCCAGTAGGCACACTAGATGGCGCGCTCATTGAACATCAAAAACAGAAGGAAAATGCACAAGAAGAAAAGGCTAAAGATAAAGCTGGTCCCCTAACAAAAAGTGACATATGTTTATGTTGCATGTATTGATCACAAGACCGTCCTTACAACCCTTGCTCATTAATGTGTGAGTTCAGTTGCTGTTGCTACACAACTTGACATACATTCCTTAGCAGACAAAAGTGTTGTCATGTATGAGATAAAACCATCTGCATAAGAGGAGCATGTGAAATAGCTACCTGCTTAATGAAGAACCCTTTTTCTATGACAATGGCAAAGAAGTCATATATTTTTCAGATTCATGCCGGGGACTTTTCTTTTTATATTATCGTAAGATCCAAATTTAAGATTCATGAGCCAAAAATTCCTTGTATCGGGTCACTCACATATGGAGGTTGATTCTGTTGTTTTGACTATTGAAGGGGCAAAGAAAATAACGACTGTATAACTATGTACCATCTCAGTGGTGTACATAACTGTGCCAATAAAATATTACCATGTTATTGATTTCAAAGACTTTGTGAAATGAAAATCTGAATCTCAAATTATACATTAAAGGACACAGAGTAAACTGGCTACAGGTGAAATGGATACAGGTACGGAAGGAAAAACCCAAAATCAGTATTTTAAAATTACAGCTTCAATGCTGAAGATTTTTTTGGAAATAGATGTTCAGAATACAAAATCTAGACAGGCAGGATGTATGTATCAGTGGCCAAAAAGTTAACAAGATATGAAGTTATGTTATGATACCAAACCTCCAGTTTCAGTTCAGAAGAAAAAGGACTTGGTTACTTTGTGTGCAAAGGAAATTATCCCAAAAGAGTTCCATAATTATTATGCTACTTTACCAACAAACAAGAAGGAAAAGGAGCATGTCCCGATGAAACCAGGTGAGGATGATACTGGTTTTGAATAACAACATGTTTGACATTTTGACATAGTCATTTAGATTGATCACAGAAAAAATACTTTCAAAGCATGCAGAGTGAAAGTTGTTTCAGACACAATAATTCGAAATTATTATTTGTATCATTGTTTAATAAAACTAGTAGTGTTTGCAAAAGAAAAAAGAAAAAGTAGGTGCTCGGTGATTTGATGTTGTGTTCAGATATAATTATTCAATGTGTGATAAATTCTTGGAGAATAACGTTCACTTTGCAATAACTTTTAATCAATTTAGTAGACCAGTGATTAACGATCATTGTGTGAGACGTGTAGTCATGTTGTTAATGTATACGAAATGTGAGGTGCTCAGTAAATTTATAATTTCGCGGCTGCAATTTTTTGAAAAATGATAACCATGCAGTAAGTGCAGAAATAAATCACTCCCATTGTTCAAAGCATGTGTTTATCTGAAGAAAAAATAGCTATTAACTATTTTATGACCATTTCCAAAAACGGCCAAAAGAATTACGTAACTAATTAAAATAGTCAATTAAACTCTTAAACAAACAAACAAAAACATTTTTGACTATGAAGAAGTGAAAATTCAATGTATAAATTTCATTTCATTACTTTATTCAGCATAAACATGGTATATAATTTAATAACTGTAGAGGCAATATGGAAAAGTAAATTTTGATATGATCTGCGAGGGCAAAAAAAAAAAAGATGTTAAAAATTCAAAAGCAAAATACCTTGTCTACTACAAGTCTATAGTCCCACCTATATAAAATATATATAAAATATATAGATTCTTGTCACAAAATAATGGAAAATGAGAAACGTTTCATTCAAAATTCGTTTCTTATTTTCGAAATATTATATGTACTAAAAATTTTGGCAAGGTTACAACTATTTTGCAAGGTTACAAATATTCTTCTTTGGTGTAGCAGACATTTTTTAAAGTTTATGTTAGCTGGAAAAATATAAAAAAAAGTTACTATAAGTAATTAAAATAAGCATACAAAAGCTTTATTTTTTGTTGAATTCTTACTTACAAGATACAAGATACAAGAAATTTTATTTTAAGTTGGTTTACATCTCACAAGAAACATTAGCTAATAAGCTATTTAGTTAAGTGTCTACACAATTTGAGGAGTGAATTGTCTGGGGGATGTTCAAAGTGTCTTTTTATCAATGCAAACAGCGCCATTGATGCTTTTGAATACATAAAGTCATAAAATATCACACACAATATAGTTTGTGCTTGTAATATTTTTATGAAAGATGTTTCAGAATTTTCTGATGAAATCATACTGGTGCTGTAAGCTGGCCAAAAATTGTCCAATAATCATATTATCACGACTTTAATCTTTCTTCCTTTCCTGTGTAGATTCTGTGTGGTGTTTACGGCGCTTTGGGTCATTTATTTTAAAATGTCTGCCGAAATCGAAACCCCAGAGCGAATCAAAAGGTTGTTTTCTTCTTTTCTCTCAGGTGATAGTAGGACAGCAAGTGAAGATGAAAGGCAGAGGTATACCTTTTGTCTGAAACATCATATTAATGAAAAATCGAGGATATATATTAGAGATGAACATGATTTTTTTCAATTGTCATACATTTTCGCGATCCAAATTATAAAAATAAATGACTGTGATTGTGAAAGAAATAGATCTACATTTGCTAAATGTAATGTAGATACCAGTTGTTTTATTATTGTAAATCATAGGGCAATTGGTTAGATATTTCTTGAATCGTTTGTGAATTAAGTTTGAAATTCAAAATGTAAATAGCCACTCCCTACTTTGTATGAAAATAACGCCATATCTAGTATTAAGCAATTAAGAACTTACCTTAGTCTTTTACACTGTTTAAAAATATACATTCTCTGTCACTCATTCAGTGAACATTTATTAAACCAGATGTGAATCTGTCCATAAAATAATTTAGGAATCTGTAGATCAGTATAAATTATACAAAACTTCAAAAGAGCCAAACATCGATAAATTTGATTAATAATTTTAATGTTTTTGAATTATGAAAATTCACCCACATGTTGTGTCCTGTTAATGAAAGTCCTTTGTATAACAAAACATATAAAAAGTGTAAATTATTAATGCCAGAAAATTTTCAAGCTATTTTTTACACAAAAATTAAAGTATCTTTATCTGCAGTTGTGGGATAAAAAGACCATGGATGTTTTGGTTTATACAGAATTTATTTTAGTTTGATTGTGTAGGAAGCTATAAGCTTATAGACACACTTTCGAATCCGTTCCTGGAACCAACCAGTACTGAGCAATGAGTGTAAAGTTTCTTGCTCAAGGAAACAACGACTTGCCCCTGACGGGGTTTGAACCCGTGCGGCTAGCGATCATGAGATTTCTTGTCCGACACGTTAACCACTCGGCAATGCTGCCACTTGAATGTTTTATTCCTGACCTTAAAGAAGTACCAGTTTCTATAATTTCAAAAACTAATTTGTGTAGTATATCGTAATGTCTTTTAACTGAACTTAGTTTATTTGGGTATACATAATGGTAATTAAGATATTGCAAAAAATATTATATATATATACAGTGTTCAATCTAGAACAAATTCCCAGGGGGCCCTTCGGGTCCATAAACTTTTCAAAAGGGGGTCATTTGAGAAAAAAGGGGGCCCGCACTTAAAAGAACATCAAATTAAAATAAGGTATTGTATCTTTTAATTTACTTGTTCACGTACCATATATAGACTAAAAACGGTTGCAAAATTCCAAAACAATCAACTTACTAAAAAAATGACATTATTTTGACCATTTTTGATACAGGCTCAATTTTAAAAACTGATTGGTAAAGAAACGATGACATAATGTTCAAAGAAACATATGAATCTTATTTTAATGTTACCATGGATATTTGATAATAATGTTCAGTTTTTTAATCAGCGCCCGATATATAAAAGAAAATCATATTTCCCAATTAGCTTTGTTGATGAAGACTATAAACTTACAATAGTCGCTAAAAACATTTACCCTTCTCAATATATCCAAACGAAAAACAAAGTGTCAACAGGTGCTAAGACAATGTATATTGACATACCGGTACCTTTGATCTTTTGTCAGGGCAGCAGTTCTTGCGTCACGTGTATTGATTAATGATATGCACAATGTTTTAACGCCGACCAGCCAAAGACCAATCAAAGTTTATTTACTCAAGGCCATCCTTAAAAAAATGTATGTTTGCAGTAACGCAACCGACTCATAAAATTTGCCCCTACTCAAATTTTTTTTTCATGGTCTGGAAAAATTTTTTTTTTTTTTGTCTCCGAAAATTATGCCTTGTGCTTTGTTTTCTTTCTTTTATAGGTTAAGAGAATAAAAAAAATGTAGTTCTTATTAAATTAGAATTGAGTTAACAATTTATTAAATTGTTACCAGATTATCAAAGCATATATTGTCCAGCAATTTGAAATTGCATGTTTATTTGGGAGTACAGTTCAATAAAAAAAAAAAAAAAAAAAAAAAAAAAAAAAAAAAAAAAAAATCGACCTACCTACCAACCTTGAAAATTCTGGGTTGGGTTACTGCAAACAAACATTTTTTTAAGGATGGCCCAATTGTCAGACACCCCCTAGCCAATCGTGTTTGATTAGCTCCATCTTTAAGACTTTTTTAATTGGATGAAGGCGTGTTCGTAATAATTTATGCACACTTCTCTATAATTATCTCGCACTTTTCACAAATATATAGTTTTTTTTCCTCCGGAAAGTTATGACATATTTATTTGTTTTGACCGTGAAAAAACTATAACTACACGCACGTATTGGATTATCTGTGACGATTTGTTTTGTTTATAAAAACTGTGACTCAAAAGTAAGTAATAGTTACGGTACGAAGAAAAAGTCTACATAGTATTTACAGACCCCGGCCGAGAGAGCGTAGCGATCAAGGTTTTAAAAGGGTTACCGAGTGCGGTAACTATCTTACCAACATGCTCTTGTTTTTCTATACAAACTTCAGTTTTGAATTCAGTATTTATTAATATTATTCACAAGAAACTTTTTTTATGTACTTAATCAGGTTTAAGAAAGCATTCTAATGTCATTTAGGGCATTTTCTATGAGTGCGCCCATCGGGCCCACAGTTGAATTTGTTTTGCGCCGGCGGTCTTTTCAGGGGGTCAATGGCGCAATGGCGCGCTCTAGATTGAACACTGTATATATATATATTTGTATCATAGTTTGGGGACCTTTCTGTTGAAAATGTGTCAGAGTTAAATTGTTTAATACATGCACAGTGCGTTAACTGGAGTGCATAGTATTAGTTACCTGCACTCCAGAGCATGCCCATTGATTGGTTCATTTTGTCTGGGGTTTACATATTGTGACGACAGAGAAAGGGATAGCGATTAGGGTTTCTTAATCGGACAAAAATCGTAATCGAAAATAATCGAACAACCTTTTTCGATCAATCATCGATTACATAATCGAAACATTTATGATAACAAAGTAAATATGTACAATGCACATATCATGCTTTAATATTTATAAGAATTCCATTAATATTCTATATTTTGAGTAACTACCACTTAATCAACTGAAATAAACTAGTTTCTCATGCCTATGTTCATCCTTGAGTAAAATATTCTAATCAAATAAATTCATTATATCTATGTCTCAATTCCAATAAAGGAATGAAAAAGCTATGTATGGGAACAAGAGAAGTTGGTCATTAATAAAAATGCCAAGTTTTTTTTAATGTCACTATATATTTATATTGTAACCATCTTTAGATTAGTGTGTAGACTAATTTTATACATATCTTCTTTGTTTGAAGTCAAAACATGTTTATTTCATATTTACAAATAGACTGTGTAGCAATTTTTAATTTCAAATTTGAGCATAGTATGTCTGTAAACTAGAATGCCTCACTGTCAACTATTAACCTCATGGGCACCAGTATGCTTTCTCATTCATTTTATGAAAATTATTGGGTAAAACCAAAGCTGGCTTTAATTTAAAGTCTTGTTATAATACAGTGAGTCACTTAAGTAACAGCAAGAAGATAAATAACCGATGATTGATTATTGAACTTTGTATTCGATCATCGCTAATCGGTCCTATAAACGATCAATTATCGATTATACTCGATCATCGTTTAATCCCTAATAGCGATAGAAATATTATATTCAGATGCTCATTCATTGGTTACTTTTTTTCTGGGGTTTCAAATTGTGACATCAGGGAACGTGTTTTTATTTTGACTATGATACAAACAAAACACTCGGCAATCATATTTATACTCGGATGCTACGCCCTGCGTACAAATCAGATAGCCTTGTGTTTGGATGCTCTTTCTATTACATATATATATATATACTACTGTCAGTGTTATCTCTCCAACCAGTATATAATTATATAAGCCAAATTATTTTCAATTAAAAGTTTCAATTTTAGCTAAAGACATGAATGCATTTTGCATGGGATTGATAGGTCCCTACCGAGTATCTTGACATTTTATTTGAATAACAATAGATTTAACCTCAGATATTGACTTGTACTCTTTTGTAAACAAATAGGTTGTGGTGAAAATCTTTTTGTAATCCAATAATCTAATAATAAATTTGAATTTGACAGGTTAGGATCATGTAGGCATCTGTCCATTATACTGTCTATTCAAGCTTGTTTTTGTAGTTCTGTTTTTTTCGAAAGTCTGTATTCCCAATATGATTTGTGCCAACCATATACTTAGCCTCTGCTGGGACTTAAGGAAGATATTTCTGAATATTCAGTAATTTTCAGGATGAGCCTGCTTTTAATGATATAACAGAACTATTTTGTGTTTTGCAGAAAAGCTGAGTCTCATACAAGTGGAACAAATGCTGAAGAGTTTAATGTGCCTGATGCTAGAAACAAGAAACTATTCCAAGAGCGTGTTGACACATTTTCAATATCCTTTAAATCGAAATAACATTTATCTATTTTAATGATTGCTTCTCCAGGCTGGCAACCCTGTCCCTCATTGATATAGGGTAAATTCACATCTGTTATGAATTTATCTGTCGTCTGGATAGAGTTTCAGGGTTTTTTCCAGGATTTTGGGAACATGTCCTATACCCATGATATTTGGAATTTCAGCGATGTTTTGTTAAAATTTGGGCAAAAATGCATGACTTTAATTTTTGCAATGATTAAATGTATGCAAAGAATCATTGTCTAGGATGGCATCTTAAAACATTTTAACACCTTAACAGTGAAGAAGCTCTTATTTTCAAAGATTTTAGAATTTGTTATTTAATATATTTATTTTGTAACTTGCAATTGGGAATTTTTTCGTGTGAATTGGGAAAATAATAGACTATTTTCAGTTGGGAATATGACCAAATATCAACTATAAAATAAGCCAAAAAAATCCCCAAGTTTGTCCCATGGTTCTGCTATTATGCCTGCTTCTTATTGATAGTATGTCATTATAGTACTAGACATTCACCCAATAATATTCCAGATATTAAATACTTAAATACTGAAATTTTCCAAAAATAGAAACATTCACAGTTGCTCATAAATGAAATTGTTTCAGCACCTTATCACTTTTTCACCTGTGAGTTGTCAAATGACCTTGTAAACATGAGGGCTTCCATTATTGTGCAATCAATACTGCCATATGAGTCCTGTAAAAGAGTTTTCAAATAATGCCCCAATTACCATATCACAGGTACACTGTAAGTGATGAAAACTTCTTTGAATATCAGATTTTTGTTCTATATCAGTCTGACTCTAACAGTTCAGATTTTCTTATGTTTACATGTAGCTGTAGATGTAAACATTATAAGATCTTAACTTTGGTCAGATTGGTTCTATATTTCCATTTGAACTTAATTAATTGCATTATTAAATGGGTAAAATATCATGCATACAAGCACGTCATTGCATGTGAATTCTTGCATATCAGACAGGATTATCTAACCTTTACACCGGTGCTAGAAAAACCTGTCTTAAATGCCCTCCCATGTAAGACAAGTCGCGTGCTTTAAATGACATTATTGCATCGCGCCTTTTATGAATGAATTGAATTCTTAGGATGACGCCATTTTACCGTTATGAATGAAGTTGTAAGTGCATACGCTACTATAAGAAAAAAGTGCGTAATGAGAATGTTAGTTTTCTTAATTTCTCTTTTGAAAATAATTGATATGAAATAATTATGCAAGAAAAAAAATCAAACACTGGCTGTTGGTACAGACAGGAATATCTAGCTCTCGGGTAACTGTTTAGCGGAAACTCGGCAGAGCCTCATTACCGTTGTAACCAGTTTCCCTCGAGTTATATATTTCGGTTTGTACTGGCAGCCAGAGTAAGATTCTTATATGGCATTATGCCTTGGGATAACAGCAGTCAATGCGAAAGTCAAAAAAAAAATCCAGCCACAAGGACTGCCAGGGATCCTTAGATTTATTTCCGGCCCTGATGATTTTTACCCAGCCTGGACTCTGAAAGATATTTTTTGTAGGGGTGGGGGAGGGATATTGCCAGAATTATAAACAAAAATATTTAGCAAATATGAATTATCAGACTCAACTATAAGATACTATGAAAAAAATATACAGAAACATGATAAATAAAACATTAGCATAATTCACAAGAAAACGATACATCTTTCAAAGGTTTAATTTTGAAGATTAGAGAACAAATATGTTTTGGTAAGGAAATTATCCAAGACAAGAATGATGGTGGCTTACATTACTTAGCAAAAACTGGTTGTATCTTGCGGTGATGTTGGTTATCTGGGTCGGTGAATACAAGCAAAAATGAAAAAAAAAGGTTGATCTTGGAAGTTTTGCATAATTATTTTAGAAGACCAAAAATTATTTAAAACTCGCTGAATTTTTATTCGGACATGAGGACTGTCTGTATCGAAATTTATCTCGACCCTCCTGATTTTTAGTTGGCGAGGTTTGAAGACTGACAGACTTTCGCACAGACTGTTACAGTACAGGGTAATAGTACCAGTATTTGGTGCACACTGTATCCTTAATGACAAATCTATTTAATGGTCTCTTTAACAATTATAAACAAAAATAGGACTGATATAAAAACATTGAGTAATTATTATGGGTTATATTTTATGTACGGGAACTTCTTCTCTTCATACAAAATAATCGGTAATTTCAGTACTCTAAAGTAGGCTTCATAACTAAAGGTTATTCTTTATAAAGAACATATGCAGATTTTAATGATTTGTGCGACGAGCTGAATATTGATATGTAACAGTCAATTTTATGGTGAATGTGCTATAAAAATTAAGTTTCTTAGTTACTTCAATTTTTGTACAGGAACTAGTCTTGCATGCTAGTAAACCCTTTAGTATTCTAAAGCTTTAAAGGAGCTCTACTGAAGTCCAAAAACCTGAAAACATATGATAAAATTTGAAATTCCTAAATAGATCAATTTGGCACTTGAGGAGGCAAAAAATAATAAAGAACCATCAACAGAATTAAATTAAAAAAATATTTTTATGCCCCCACAATGTGGGAGCATATAGCGTTGCACTTGTCCGTCCGTCCGTCATTCCGTCCGTCAGTCCGTCCGTACGTCCCGAAATCTTGTGAACGCAACTCCTCTTAAACCGGATGGCAGATTTTGCTTAAACTTACAGGGATGAACAACCTTAATGTGTAGATGGTAGTAAAGGAAGGAATTTTCGCTGCGACCAAATTTAACAGAATTATGGCCCTTTGTTGATTTTTTCACTAGATACTATGTAGAAATTTTGTGAACGCAACTCCTCTTAAACCGGATGGCAGATTTTGCTTAAACTTACAGGGATGAACAACCTTAATGTATAGATGGTAGTAAAGGAAGGAATTTTCGCTGCGACCAAATTTTACAGAATTATGGCCCTTTGTTGATTTTTTCATTATATACTATGTAGAAATTTTGTGAACGCAACTCCTCTTAAACCGGATGGCAGATTTTGCTTAAACTTCCAGGGATGAACAACCTTAATGTGTCGATGGTAGTAAAGGAAGGAATTTTTGCTGCGACCAAATTTAACAGAATTATGGCCCTTTGTTGATTTTTTCACTCAATACTAAGTAGAAATTTTGTGAACGCAACTCCTCTTAAACCGGATGGCAGATTTTGCTTAAACTTACAGGGATGAACAACCTTAAGGTGTAGATGGTAGTAAAGGAAGGAATTTTCGCTGCGACCAAATTTTACAAAATTATGGCCCTTTGTTGATTTTTTCACTATATACTATGTAGAAATTTTGTGAATGCAACTCCTCTTAAACCTGATGGCAGATTTTGCTTAAACGTCCAGGGATGAACAACCTTAATGTGTAGATGGTAGTAAAGGAAGGAATTTTTGCTGCAACCAAATTTAACAGAATTATGGCACTTTGTTGATTTTTTCTTTATATACTATATAGAAATTTTGTGAATGCAACTCCTCTTAAACCGGATGGCAGATTTTGCTTAAACTTCCAGGGATTAACAACCTTAATGTGTAGATCGTAGTAAAGGAAGGATTTTTTGCTGCGACCAAATATAACAGAATTATGGCCCTTTGTTGATTTTTAGTTTTCAACTTGTGGCACATGTAGTCCAAAAAATATTTGACCTAGAGTCATAAGATTGACAGAACAGTGGCGTGTGGGGGCATCAGTGTCCTATGGACACATTTCTAGTTTTTGTTTGTTTGTTTGATTCTTAGTCTGATTTGAGATGCTTATCATTATTGGATCATTTTTGCACAATTAAATTGATTATTCTGCAAAAAATGTATGTGAAATTTTTCATGTAAGTTGACTTATTTGTTCAGACTTATATCAAATGGTTCACTTAACTAGGAAACAATATTTCTAGTTTAATCAAGTCTAAAAGTCTCTGTGGAGTTTTAAAAAATAAGACCTTTATCTTAATTTAATGATTTTATGATGAATTTTGAATTATTTGAACAAAAAATGTTACTTTAAATAATATGAAACTTTTGAAGCCTTAACCCTGGTACCCTTTACAATGGTTCGCAAAACCACTGGAGTTGTCTCCCTTGGTCTGTGCTCGATACGGTTGGAAGAATACGGACACTGATATGCTTCAGTGTGTGAACTGTAAAGCCTTCATTTGTGGTCAGCTTCCGAAGGTAGTAGACACTCAAAATTGTAAGTATCAGCAAAAACAGTGGAGCCTTTAAACCTGCAACTTGACTATTTAAGCCACTAGATGGCGCTGGGGCAGATTTTCATGGTATTTTTGACATGCTTCACATCTAACAGCCCTTTCTTGAAATTGTAAAATAACCAAGAAGTATTTTGCCTAAAAACTTTTTGTATAACTTCTTTGCAACATTTGAAATAAAATGGCAGAGAAAATATCACAAAAGATTCACTTAAATGTACTTTGTGAAAAAAAAAATCAGTTAACTGTCAAAAATTTGAAAATCCCGGGGCGGAGTAAATGGGGTCATGAACTGCAGGTTGTAAACAAATACACGTGGCAGTGTTAACTTTCCAGTAGAAACTTGAAATATTACTCTAGGAAGGGAGCTGCTGATCAGTAATAACAAATGTTATCGTCTGCTATAGTGTTTGTTTACATCAGCTAAATTTAGCACAGGTACAGCGTCCTTTGCATGATTTATCTGATAAACACGCCTACAAAATTCTCCCTACCAGGGCAGGGATTTTTGCGGCTTTAAAGTGTATAAGTCTGTATATTTGAGGTCTTTAGATTCAAAAAAACACATTTCAATAGTAATTGAGTTTATCATAAGTTCTTATTGATTAAAAATGAATAATTGAAATAATAGGTGTGTCACACTTCAAAGTTTTTATTGCCTAGATTTTGACATATATTTGAATATATGTAATGGATAAATTTAAACTGCTTTGAAGTTGGAAATATCCATTAAAAGTAAATTGCAATTCTTAAAGACCTTTCTAAAAATAAAGAAAAGTTTTTAAATTGTATGTTTTAACACCTTGTTTTATATTTATTTTCAGATAGGGATAGCTGCAATAAATTCAAGAAAGAACTGGTAGATGGTCATGAAAAGTTGTGTAAATGGTCCTCAAGTTCGTGTCCAGGTAGGTTGCCTGGCAACCATTGGTCAAGCATTTTTATGTGCTCATGTTAACTTCATGTAACGTAGAATTATATATAAATCGTCACCTAAGTGCAGTAACAGGTTAACTCTAACTAAATTTTAATAACAGTTATATCATTATTGTATTCAGGTGATGAAATCTTGTAATCATTCTGTTGAATACTAAAATTGATAAAAGATGCCCGCAAAAAAATCACACCGTAGTCTCTTCATTGAATTATTTCTGATTTTCTGAATAAAATGATTGTTCCACTGATATGACAGTTAAATCTCCTTTAGAATATGACGGCTATGTGGTGGTCATCAGAATGACCTAAATATTTGTATTGTTTTATAAAAGTCAGAAGTGTTTTATAATGGTTCATGGTGGGTATCTATATCAGTAACTGCTTTACCATATCACAGGGCTTCAATTTAGTCCCAAAATTTTGAGGTCAGAGACAGCAAAGTGTCTGACATTGGAAGTCATATTGTATAGGTAAAGAAGTAAAAGCATTACATTTTAGAAACCACAAACCAAAATCAATGTAGCAGTAACAGTCCTGATATCTGTAGCATTAAGCTTTAGTTGTGTAGTTGCAGTAATTGAAAAAAAGACACAATACAGTAAAAAGACATAGCTTAAACATTTTTGTATTCCATGGTATACATCTTTTTCTTATGACATACCACCTTAAAATTAGTAAAATGAAATTTAATTGGATTTCTATCTGTCTCGGGTTTTTCAGCAGAGTACATTCCCAAGGAGGGTTCAATTTCAGTACATATTGCCAAGAATCCTTGACACCGCAATCCTTGAAGCAAAAAGACTGACTAATTGCAGGAAAAAGAATACAAAAAATTTTGTCAAAATTATAAATATTTTCACTTTTTGCTTAAATTCAAACAATTTGAAAGGGGTGTCCATGGACGAGTGGTTATGGTCGTTGACTTCAAACCTCTTGCCCCTCACTGCTGTGGGTTTGAATTTCAACAGGGACTTTGAATTCTTTCATGTGAGGAAACTAAAGCCTACGGAACGTTGATGGTTCTACTCAGGGGCCTGTCGTGCCTTGTCTGCAAAAATAATGCATTGAGGGGCAACCTGAGGTCTTCCTCCACCAGTTAAGCTGGAAAGTCTTTATATGACATTTACTGTATTGGTGAGACGTTAAACCCAACCAAATAACTTTATGTAGGGATACCATGTCAACAACTAATCTAATTATCAATTCTCATCAACTTTGGGAATTTTCCGTGTTAACAGTTGTTATAAATAGTAAAATAATACTTCATGATAACAGTCATTCTTTGGAATTATTCATTTATTCTGAAGTTCAATTGCTGAACTAACATGAAACATTTCTGCAATGGTGACATTCACAAAACGAAATTTTAATGTAACAGCCATTTAGGTGTGCCATGTGTTATTTTTAAGTTGTAAAAATCACTTTATCTGTAATACTGATGTATGATAAAAAAATATCTTAGCACTTCTATTTTTAGAATCATTTCTGTATGTATCGTACCATGACAGAGAGGAGTTACTGAGCAATTTCTGGTTTAGAATGACATCTCTGCAATGTGCTAAAATTCCTACAGTATCATTCAAATCCATTGAGGAAAAGGTAACTTGACATGTAAACTATATTAATTAATTAGCTCACCATGTTGTTGTCAAAATAGTTATATTTTATCCTAAAAATGGTATATTTTCCCCTGAAATGCCCCTCTGGATAGCATCTGCTATGTACCATACTTGTTTAAATGAATTGAAATTGAAAATTTTATAAAATGTGTGGGTAAATTTCATTCTCCTTTATTTGATTTCAAGTTTTCCCTGATCATGCTGTATTTTCTCCTTCAGAAAGCCGCAAGTTGTTTTGAAAATTGAAAATCCTTATAATTTATAATTGATAAGCAAACATTTGTGTATGTCTTTAAAGGGACACTTCATAGATTTTTTAACATGACAGAACTGGATATATTTTTTTTCAAGATTTTATGCCATGTCATGTAGATTTATATCAACAAATTGTGTGCAATATTTCAGCCTTTTTTCCCCAAAATTATCATTTATTATATGCAAAATGACCTAAGATGAAAAAAAAATTGAATAATTTTTAACTCACATCAGGCTAAAATATTGGCATTTCTACTGAAGCACCCTGAATGCTTATACCTGCATTTAAAATGACTGTGGGTTCAAACCCTGTCAGGGGTTAGCCATTCTTGGATTCCTTGAGCAATAAATTTACATTCATTGCTTAGTATTGAATGGAATTGAGAGTGTTTCAATAAGCTCATAGCTTCCTATACAATCAAACTATGATAAATTTGTATAAACTAACTAAACTAAACTTAAATGACTGCATAGAGGGCCCAGGCGGTATAAGAGCCAAATTTTGAAAAGATTAACATGTATGCAGAGATTGTCTTAAAAACTTGCATTGAAATTTTTTTTTTACCTGTTTCATTTACAAGGGAGTTACAGAAGAAAGGATGATGTCTTATGCCAGAACTATTGCATCGCACCATAGCAATGAGATAGTTGCTTCAGATTCAACCATTGTATGTGCTCTTTGTGGCTGGCATTACAGGTATGTCTCTTTTCTTTGTGCACAAAGTTTTTTTGTTTTTTCTCCATTTTTGGTGAATTTTTTCTATGAATTAGTGAAGTTCATGGACCTTTCTTGCGGTTCAGTAGACTTTGCGAACTTTCTTGACCTGTGATATTACCAGATTCAACTTGTTTGGTCTGGCTTCACAGACTGATATGTATGATGTTAGGTGATAATAACATGCTGAATGATTTCCTTTCAGCATCAACAGTATTATTCTTAAGAATAGAAATCTTGAATAAATGATTGTATAGGATGGTTGCCATATTCATTTTACAGTCAGGTCTGTGGGTACACAGGGATTTCATTATTAACAGATTGTCAATTCCATATCATCCGTTGAAATTCTGTTTAAATTGGTTGTATTTTCAGCTTTTATATTATAAAATTCCCTTTGACCCTCAGCTAAATGGGTTGTTTTCATTGGCACATCTGTTGCCTTAGATAAAAAATGAAGACCCTGTATAAAGTGTTTAGATTTAGCTACATGTAAAAACGGAGAGCATCAGATATATAATACACGGGTCGCTGAATGTATCCTTGAGCAAGTCATAATTTCACCGTGACAACTGATCTTTGTTAAATTTGTTTTCATATTGCTTGTTATATAAGTTGTTTGGACATAATGTACTGGAAATGATTTCTAGCTTGATTGGAAAGAGGCTATCGTACTCACTGTGGCATCAAGGTTGGCATAATTCATATGTCAAGTACAATTGCTCCTGTGTATATGGAACTTTATGCATGATAAATGTAAGTCAATGATCCTGACCGATAACACTAGTATTGATCATTCCTCTGCATACAAAGTTTAAAAGGGTGTATACTCAGTTTGCCCCTTTGTCATTTTTTCTACACTTGTAATCTTGTGAATGCTACCATTCATTATAATACATGATGGATTGAATTAAAACTATTGTAAACTGTTTGCTAAACATCCTTTGGAAAGACAATATTTTCTCCCCTATATGGAGAGGTAATGGCCCTTTTTTTCCCCCTTATCAATTGGTATGAAACAATTTGCGTGCATGGCCCCTTGAGATGAAGGGGTTGCCTTTAAGGGATGAAGCAGCCACCGTGTAACCCTGCGTGATTGTAAGTGGCGATCATAATTGGTTCAAATAACTGAAGCTCCAGCAGGTTAGATGGCTTTGACACCTGAGGTGGGGTACCGTAGCCAAAATCATCTTTCCTGTCTGGTGTGATATGACCTTAACTGGGTGGGTGCATTGTAAAACCAAACAAAATAAATGTTTCTCTTTCATTAAAGATCTATGTTAACTGTTTGTTCTAACATACATCCTATGGAACCTGTTCTAATCCCCCCCCCCAATTTATACAGAGCTATGGGCTATTTTTTCAGCATAATCAGGCAGTTTGAAACATTTTGTTGCCAGTGTCATGTGTCATCTGTGTTAAACAATATGGCCTCTTTTATCTGAAATGAAGATTTTAGTTATTTATATTCAAATATGTAACTATATATGTGTGTTGTATTCCCTGGAAATTATAATTCTTGTAGTGATTCGTTTCCAGTTGACTTTGGTAAAATATTATGTTTTTGTTACAGATATGGGTGCATTTATTTAAAAGTCATAAATAGGTTTCATTTAATGAATTTATCAAATAATTGCTCAGAATGTCAAATTTGGCTGAATCAGGATCTTCACAACTTTAAAGGGTCTTTCAATTTTTAAGACTCTGGCTGGACTAATTCTTTGTCAGTGTTATTGACTGTTTTACACTAAGCTAACAAAGATTTCTTTGAAGATGAATATATTCAGATGTTTCAAACATTTTGCTGAACTACGTAAAAAGTTTGCTACCACCATGACCATGTTGGTCAAATTACTGAAAGAAAATCCAATATTCAAGTTAAGTAAAATGTACTTTCCAAACAATGGCAAAACTTATACTGTAGGCCAGATACACGGGTAACATGTTAAAAATAAGTCAAGTTAAAAAATTGTTCTTCTTTGCAGTGAATCACAAGTGGATATTCTGCAGTGCAATTTTTGTTGCCGAAAAATAGGACTCTGGAATTACCAGTTTGAAAATACAGAACAAATGACTCCGTCCGTTGGATCGGACAGTTTTAAAGAGACCAGAATAAATGGGAACAGTTTTACGGAGAAGTCAAATGGTATTCATAAAAATGACTCAGAAAATACAAATGTGGATCAAAATACATGTCATGTTAATGGTGATTCATCAGGGACAGTGGGAGAACCTAATGATAAAAATACAAACAAAATGGATGGGCAGATAAACAAGAATAATGGACAGGACTCGGAGTGTGATGGACCAGTTAGAAAGAGACCCAGGCTTGTAAGTTTTTGAAATTTCGTGATAAATATAGTTATGTTACCAGACCTAGTTTTTTTAAAAACTGTTGTAATATTTTTGAAGAAGGAGAAAATGTTTTTTGTCAACCGTTTTCATTTTTTGTCACTGAAGTGGCCAAATTTTTAAAGGTAAATCACAGAAGATTAAAGGATGATGACCAAGTTGGATAGGAGATTTTTTACTCATCATGTGATAGGTCATATGACTAATATTGTTGAAGCATTTTTCTATGGCCAAAAAAATACAAGGTAAAGCTATGTAATGTTTCAGTTCAAGCTAGTGTTTCTTCCATTTAAGCTCATTGTGTAACTTTTAAATCTCTGTTAATGTCAAACATAATTGATTATTTGAAAGAGATAAACTTGTATTCTAGGATCTAATTGGTTCATTTCTATTGTCATTAACAAAGTTTTACATAACATTTTAAGCCTTTAATAGCATTCGGCACGATATGGCCAGTTATGTGTTGACGTGCCGTAAAAATCCAAACAAACAAACAAACAAACTGTTAATGTCATTTTCAGCTTACAATGTTTTATTTTAAGCTTTAACATGTTTTAGCTTAACCCTTTACCTCCTAAATTTGTGTAATGGATTTACTCTGCTTTGAGTTTGGAACAGTCCATTTAAAGTTTAAGGAATCATACCAAAATACCAAAAATCGAGCTACCAACAGTTAAGAGTCTGGCTAGACTGCATGGATATGCTGGCTGGCCTGGCTGATACTAGTTGCAAAGGCTCAACACATCCAGTTCCATCAGGTTAAAGGTTTAAACACTTATATAAGGTTGATAATGAAGACTTCTGACTGCTTGCATGTGTAGCTTTGTGTAAACAACTCTCCAATCCACTTTCTTAAAATTACCAGTACTTTGTCATGTTGTCAAATAAAGTAACATTGTTTTGATCCCAGTGGTCCTCGAACCCATAATAGCTTTCCCAAGTGGTGCATGAATCCAGAATCCTTGGGTTTAAAATGGGCAGATATGTTTACTACTGAGGCACCACATCGCAATGTTTTACTAACATATAATTTAATCTCCATTTTATGCTTAAGCTATTGTTCTAATGCTCTAAAAGTTTTAATTGGCTTTACTTTAAGTTCATAAGGTTTCAGTCTTAAGCGCCAAATAAAATGAATAGAAAATTTGACCAAATGTTTTAAAGATTCATTTCTATTGAAAAAGAAGTTATATGTTTTTTTCTTGAAGCAGCAAACCACCCATAAAATTGTCCATCCATGTGTGAAAGAATTTTTTATCAAAAGATTTGTTTGTGATTTAAAAAAAAAATTCACTGTATAAAGTTGTTTAATAGTTGGTTATGCAAAAGCTTAGTAGTAAATTGTATTTAATAAAATCGGCAACAACAAGTGTACAAAAAGTACAACGACCCTTTTTAGTTATATAAGAGCTGCTAACAAGAGTTGTCAGCTTTCTGTTTGCTTTGGTCCATTCATTAGCGATGACAGAGACTTTGTTTTCATAAACAAGAAAAAAGTCACGTTTTACCAGTTAGCAGCCACTGAACTCGGCTTGTGTACTCGATCCTTGATAAACATGTTGCGACAAGTCACATGAGTAAGTCAACCGGATGTTTTGATGTTGTCGGCTGAGACAGCGTACATGCACAAATAGGTGTTTTCTTCATCCAGAAATTTGTGTCGTGTTTATTTGATAACAAACAAAAATATTCCCGATAATAAAGACCTTGTTATATTCCCCTTTTTATGACTTTGAAAGAGGCAAGCATTCACCAAGTGGTTAAGGTTTTCTGTCACGTGAACCAGGGATCATGTGACGAAGCCCTGCTTCATTGGAAACCCCATTTCCTATGCATGGATCACTGACCAGTCTAATTCTAATCATCAGATTAGTGGATAAAATAAGAATTTCACCACAACATGTTTGTTAACAATGTCCGTGTTTGTGGTTAAATCTATTGTTATTCAAATTAAAGGGCAAAGTAAGGATCTGTCGATTATGACATCAGTACTGGTTAGTTCCATAAAATGCATGAATTTGTTATAAAAATTAAGCTAAATTAAATATGTGTAAACTCATTTGCCCTATATGTTAATAATGCAGGATATTGGCATAAATGCAAAATGGTTTATGTCAGTTGAGGTCTACTAAAAATTCATTACTGCTATGTAGGGCTGGGTATTGACCAGAAATTTCCGATTCGATACATATTGCGATACAGACCAACGATACACAATACGTATTGACGATACAGTACAATAATGCTTCATTGTTTAGATGTAATTATTAAAAGTTGTTTTTATATTTCATACAATTGCCCTGGTGAAATATTATTGAATTTTTCTTATTTCTGAAGATTCTAACTTTGTTAATGATGTTATATAATATTTAACTAGTACATTTGAGCTACTATTTTGAAATAGACATGATGGCCCATTTTTTTAGATAAAACAATTATTTTGAAAAAAAATGAACAAAAATTTAAAAAGCTTTGTAGAAATAATTCAATGCAAAAATGTATGTAAATACTAGGAAAAGTTAACACAGAAAATAATTAAAACATCACTATTTAAATGTATAATGACAGGTGTCTAGTACAGTCTACAAGTTAACTGTTCTAAATTATGAAATTTTCATAATAACATTATTTTTTTGTAAAATTTGAAATAAATATGCTGAGATAGTAATGGAACATTGGAAATTTTGTAACAAATCAATTTTTTTTATATCTTAAACGGAAAAATTACAATAAAAATAGAAATATCACATAATCATGTTGTTGACTTCATTTGGTGTCGTAGCTAAATCCGTAATGTACTGGAAAACGGTGTTTAGCTACATGTTTGCGCTGTCACATTTATCTACAACTTGGAAAATCAATAAATTTGTCAGATTTATGTGTTAACAATATGTGTTGATTAAATTACAAATAACTGTTTGGCCTAGTAAAAACTACCGCCGATCTGAAGGTATTTTTTTACCAGTGCTAGAAATAGGAGATTGAATGGCCGGATTAATTTTATGTATTGACATATTCATTGTTCCACCTGAATTAGCCACTTGTCCTAGACCTTTCAAATATTACTGAGGGCCTTCTAAAATTATGCCCCTGTATAAAAACTTTGAAACACCAACAGGAACTGAAAAGAGTCCAGCATGCACTCCTATAGACTTCTCTAACACAATTCAATAATTTTATGTCTTATTATTGGTCATTTTAGTTTATAGGGTAAATGTTTTATTTCTACACATAAAATTACTCTTTTATAGCTGCATGCATCCAGATGAGCCAAAATATTTCAAGAAAATCAAACTTGAGAAACCTTTACTGTTAAATATAGAGGGGAAAAAAGAGTCCATTTTATTTGTGAAAAATGACCGATTTTGAAGTATTTTCACCATATTTCTACTATGTTGGTTTCTTCTGTGTAACTAACATAGTAAGGGCTATTTTTTCATATTTTGACCTCTTATTTGGTAATTTACCTTGGTTGAAATGCCGTTTGCAATGTGTAAATTATTTTCTTTGTTCCTTTCAAATACTTTACTTTATACATTGTAATACATTTTCAAATTTTTCATGAAAATTAGCAGAAATCTGAAGGTGTGCTGCTTGATAGATATTATTTTATTCGTGTTTTGGTATTTCAGGAAAAGCAACAATTTGACCCAGTTTCAGAACACAGATACTGGTGTCCATGGCTACAGACTGGTTCTCAAAATATTACTTCTGGTGAGAGATTGGATAAGGATACCAGTCCAGCTGGTTCCCCAGTGAAGTCCCAGACCACAACTGAGGAAAGAGAACCAGCATGGTTGAAGGTCACAAAAATTCTATGTAACAGATTAGATGATGGTGATAATGACTCATGTAGGCAGTTGAAAAGGGTATATATTTTATTTTTCCTTTGTAACGTAAAATACAGAAGAACTTATAACCTATATGTATTTATTAAAAAAAAACTAAATATGAGTCAAAATTGAATTTTTCGATGTGTCAAACTTTTCTCTTGGTCCGTATAGAATAAATAAAATACAATTTATCATTAATATATATCAAAGTCTTTTAATTATTTTGACACCTCAATTTGGAGACATTTCTCACTCCTTTTCTTTGGGCAAAGATGATTTTCAATCAACTTGTGTGAGAGGTGTTAATAATTCAGTTGTGTGTCCTAACAGCCTTTGTATGCGTTCACATGTGTAGTAAATTGTTCTTACTGTTACCATTCAAATTCTGGCATTTGTATTTTAAAACAGTGCATAATAGTCACACTGAATGTATTTACTATAAGCTGGCTAAGTTATTGCCCTTTCTTTTTGTTACACCATTTGTATCTCGTTAGCAAACTCTGAAATTTTGTCATTAATTTGAGACCGATTAATGAGTCAAAGTCCTGATGTGTTAAAGTTTTACGCAAATCCCTGCAACTACGACTTACCAAAGTTTTACTGTTGTTTAAACTTGTGATTCAATAAGCTATGGTCTCTTTTGTTTTATTTATCCCAACTACTTTTTTCTTTGCCCTTTGTGGCTTTGCATTGCTTTTAACCTTGCTGAACATGTATATAGATTCTAACCATCAGCTTCAATATTTTTTAATTTAATTTAATTTTTTATTCATTTTAAGCAAGATTTTTTGTTATAATCTTGCTATGAACATTGTAAAAAATATATATCCCTTTTTTTAACTGAATGTTTAATGTTTTGTTTTCATTCCACTTTGTATTTGAATATAGTTGAGTGTACTGTTGACATGCCTTGTAGTCAGCTTTTGTTTTTAAGAATAATTTTATTACTTTTTGATCGCTGACTGTCTGTTGTCTGCCAGAGTAACAAAATTAGATTTAGGGACCCTTTAAACATACAAAAGATTCGTGTTGTAACGACAGAGATATGTTTAAATGAGTGAACTGAGTAGTAAAAGGAAAAACTCCAAAAGAAAATTATGTCAACATCCGCTAAGACTGTCAGATTTTTTTATATTATTTCACTCTTAGAGGGTTGGGATGTGTATATGCACTAGTATGTTGTGAAAACTTTGAAAATCTTCTTTTTCATTCAGGTGAGTGATACAGGGCCATCATGGCCGCCCTCTTGTTTTATTCTTGTAATATGTGTATAAATTATTGATCATTTAATATTTCAGAGTCCACAAGCGGAAGGTTTACGCCATTTGAGAAAAGTCTTACGCGAATGCACATCCCCTACAAAGCCAGAAAAAGATCTACAGCAATAGTTTAAGATTGGATAAACATCTTTTGTTAACTTTTTGGCCAACATTGACTTAATAGAAACTTTATTTATGAGAACTTAAGTTTTAAAATAGTGAAAATTACTGTTTGGAATGTTGCCTGGTCAACATAAAATTCTTATGATTTTGACCATTTTTGATGTTGAAATTGATTTTTAATACACTTGTTACTACATATAGTAACTCAATTGCCTATGATTTCAACTGATTATGAATGTCACATGACTAATAATCAACAGCTAGCTGTAAAAGTGAAAGTAGGATTAAAGAACCAGTTTCCATGATGCGCCAATTGTATAACACTCACATTCGGCACATCTTTAAGCTTTGTTTATATAACGCAAATGACATCAGGTCAAAATATATGCGGCCTTGTTATACCATTTTTACGGAGTCACAAATGTCACAAATATATTTTGGTTTCTTAGTAATGGAACTATTATAGTACCATGAAACTAGAGCAGAGGTGGGCGTAACTTTAAACCATCATAAGTGTTGGTGGAGATAAAAGTCTATGGCACAAGTATGGATCTTGCCCGGTCCGATCATCAAATCTCTTTTTATCCCCCGGCAATGGAATCGGGAGGGGGATATAGTTTTGGCGTTGTCCTTCCGTCCGTCCAGCCGTCCGTCCGAATTTCGTTTCCGGAGTAGTTCTCTGCAACTACTGGCTGGAATTCAACGAAACTTTATGGGAATCATCAATATCAAGAGGAGATGCGCATATCGTCGGCTTGTTCCGGTCCGACCCTTTAACTCAGAGTTATGGCCCTTGATTAGTTATGCAGTATGCATATGGAGTAAAAATCTTTTCCGCACTACTTCTCTGCAACTACTTATCCCCCGCCGATGGAATCGGGAGGGGGATATAGTTTTGGCGTTGTCCGTCCTTCCGTCCGTCCATCCGTCCGTCCGAATTTCGTTTCCGGAGTAGTTCTCTGCAACTACTGGCTGGAATTCAACGAAACTTTATGGGAATCATCAATATCAAGAGGAGATGCGCATATCGTCGGCTTGTTCCGGTCCGACCCTTTAACTCAGAGTTATGGCCCTTGATTAGTTATGTAGTATGTATATAGAGTAAAAATCGTTTCCGGAGTAGTTCTCTGCAACTACTGGCTGGAATTCAACGAAACTTTATGGGAATCATCAATATCAAGAGGAGATGCGCATATCGTCGGCTTGTTCCGGTCGGACCCTTTAACTTAGAGTTATGGCCCTTGATTAGTTATGTAGTATTTATATAGAGTAAAAATCGTTTCCGGAGTAGTTCTCTGCAACTACTGGCTGGAATTCAACGAAACTTTATGGGAATCATCAATACCAAGAGGAGATGCGCATATCGTCGGCTTGTTCCAGTCAGACACTTTAACTCAGAGTTATGGCCCTTGATTAGTTATGCAGTATGCATATGGATTAAAAATCGTTTCCGCGCTACTTCTCTGCAACTACTGGCTGGAATTCGACGAAACTTTATGGGAACCTTCAATACCAAGAGGAGATGCGCATATCGTCGGCTTGTTCCGGTCAGAAACTTTAACTGAGAGTTATGGCCCTTGATTAGTTATGCAATATGCATATGGAGTAAAAATCGTTTCCGGAGTAGTTCTCTGCAACTACTGGCTGGAATTCAACGAAACTTTATGGGAATCATCAACATCAAGAGGAGATGCGCATATCGTCGGCTTGTTCCGGTCAGACCCTTTAACTCAGAGTTATGGCCCTTGATTAGTTATGTAGTATGCATATATAGTAGAAATCGTTTACTAAACTTTATGGGAATCATCAATATCAAGAGGAGATGCGCATATCGTCGGCTTGTTTTGGTCAGACACTTTAACTCAGAGTTATGGCCCTTGATTAGTTATGCAGTATGCATATATAGTAAAAAACGTTTCCGCGCTACTTCTCTGCAACTACTGGCTGGAATTCAACGAAACTTTATGGGAACCTTCAATATCAACAGGAGATGCGGATATCGTCGGCTTGTTCCGGCCAGACCCTTTAACTCAGAGTTATGGCCCTTGATTAGTTATGTAGTATGCATATAGAGTAAAAATCGTTTTCCCGCTACTTCTCTGCAACTACTGGCTGGAATTCAACTAAACTTTATGGGAACCTTCAATACCAAGAGGAGATGCGCATATCGTCGGCTTGTTCCGGTCAGACACTTTAACTCAGAGTTATGGCCCTTGGATAGTTATGCAGTATCCATATAGAAAAATATTTGTTTCCTCGCTACTTCTCTGCTTCTACTGGCTGGAATTCAATGAAACTTTATGGGATACTAAGAGGAGACGTGCATATAGTCGCCTTGTTCCCGGTCAGATACTTATAACCCTTATTTATGGCCCTTGATTAGTTATGTAGTATGCATACATCTCATTGGCATTTCCAGATTTTACTATTTAACACAAAATTATGGCTCTGTTATTGCCCTAAATATTTATCAAGTTAAAAGAATATTACTGTTTATGCCACGATTAATATATAAATAAAGCCATATGTATTCAGTTGTTTTGTTAATAATAACCAGTACTCGGCGGGGGATATAAATTCAACGAATTTGCTTGTTACTAATAGACCTCGGGTGGTAACAGCTTTTACCCATGCAACCTGTGCGGACATGGATCACTTGGCAAATCTATGCTGTCTGATTATTGTCTGTGCTGATACATATATTGAAATTTCCCCTACAAATGATGAATGGTTTTGTTCAGATTGAAAGATGGACGAGTCCATCTAGCATGGAAAGGGTTAAAAATAAGCTGCTCAAAAAAATTGTGTTTATTTTGAAATCCTATACCATAGGCTTTGCAGAATTGGAAGAAGAAAAAGTAAAAATTCCACTTAAAATGACATGTGATAATTTATCAGTTTTTAATCGTTTCTGTTATTGGTCAAGAACTTCTTTCTCATTTTTAGCTCACCAGAACTGAAGGTTCAGGGTGAGCTATTAGTATATCCGGCGTCGGTCGTCCGTCATCATGCGTCAACAATGGTCTTCTTCTCTGAAACTGCTGGGCAGATTTACTTCAAATTTGGTCTGTAGCATCCTTGTGACAGTCACTTGTGACAGTCAATTTGCTCATGTCATTTCATTTGACTCCATTTAGGGGTCAACAGAGCTAAAAATAGAAAAACCTTTAAACATCTTCTACTACAAAACATCTTCTACTACAGAACTAATTGATGGATGAACACCAAACTTTGTCTGTGGCATTCTTGGGTAGTGTTTTATCAAGTTTGCTTATATTAATTTGATTGGCCCCTTTTAGGGGTCTCTCGTGCTAAAAAAAGAAAAACCTTTTAACATCTTCTTCTACAGAACTAATTGATGGACGATCACCAAACTTTGTCTGTAGCATTCTTGGGTAGTATTTTATCAAGTTTGCTCATATTAATTTGATTGGCCCCTTGTAGGAGCCGCTAAAGCTAAAAATAGAAATACCTTTTAACATCTATTTCTACAGAACTAATAGATTGATGATCACCAAAAGTTACATATTTCAAATAGCACTTACAATGCACATGAATTAATATCAAGAGCTAAACTTATACAAAAACAGTTGTTACTTTATTAGTCACAAAGTAGAAATATGGTGATACAGTCTGCAAAATCAGTCATTAATCACACATAACAAAGTCATGTAAATCATTATTTGAATCTTGAATGTTTTTACTTTTCCTTACATCAAAGTACATTTTTCTCAAGTTTGATTTTTTTTAATATTTTGGCTCATCTGGAGGCATGCAGCCTGCTAGAACTAGAAGTTACAAATATTGAGCCAGTCCTGTCTACTTCAGTGAATTTTGACCAAGCTTTTGTATTTTGATATCAAAAATCAATAAAACTTTAACCAGACTGTTCCGGATTCAAAGCATGATAAATCAGCCATAAATTCAGCAAGTCCAGTAAGAGTTAAAAAAACATTTACCTTGTAATAGTGTAAGGGAGACAAATTCTTATCAGTTTTGAGAGTGAGAGTAAAAACAAATGCTAGAGTTACCTCCCTGATATGTATTTACAGACTGATATTTTCAGTGTTTTTCACATTGTGATGTTCGTTTTCCTTGTTTGGTTCATAATCACCTGAATGCTCCTTGGAAACGCAGACATTTTCTGGTTAAAAGACGTTATACGGAACTCGGCAAATTTTGGTTTCTCCCGGTACAAATTTGGTATAGCTTCACGGTTCACTACCCGTCAACCTGCTCCGCTTATTTTCGAAGCTGTAACTGTTGAAGTTTCTTTGTACCTACAGATTAGCTGGGAAAAACCCAAATATATTCTTAATTCCGTAGTTATTATATAATTTTGGTTATAGTCAAGTTTTATTGACCTTTCAATTATGAATACAGTATAGCACTGTTTAAATATTCGATCACACTTTGGTTGTGTCCGTGTAGTTTATGAAAATGAATATGGAGTATATGTAACTAATGTTTGGAAAAGTGAAACCAGCATAATTTATATGTTGCCATCACATCCACATTAAAACAGTCGTTAAGTGATTGCTTAAGATATGAGCGGTTTGTGGTTTGATCCCTACTGTTGCCATTGTTTTAGACCTACTCTTTCATTATTTTTGTAGTATTTTTTAGTGAAATCTCATTAAAATCATATCGTATCACTCCAGTACCCTTCGCTAGGTAACAAAGAGTAACGGAGCGAAAACAATGATCTGATTTAATGAGATTGATTTTACTGGATATGCCCGAGTTCTTGCATAATTTAGTTTGGTTATTAAGCAACTTAGAAACACTGTTTTGTCTCGATTTGTATTGTGTTTTATGGCACTGAAATTACATTTATTGGTTTTAATCTGAATGAATATTGATTCTTAAACCATAGAATATAGACAAAACATATTTCAACAAAATGACAACATTAAAACAAAGTTTCAGTATTGAAATTCAGACTCAATTCATTTAGAAATAATAAACCGGTAATTTACCCTATTAGAAGGGACACAAATATTTGCTGTTTTCATCATTCTTCTTGTAGTGTTGTTTGTATTTGATTCTGTCCATGCTATGTTGACATAAGAAAAAAATATATGAAACAATATTATTAGAAAATGCCATCAATAAGTAAATGTATTGAACTGATTTCTTCTAATTATAAAATTAAACTTACTATTCTAGCTAAATATTTGAGAGAATCGATTAAAATCAGGGACACTACTTTTAGTACTAACAACTAAATTTTGATATTTTGTTACAAATATACTAAAAATTCAACTGATTTGTTGTATAAAATATGTTTATACTCTGCTTAACAAATTGTTATATAAGTGATAATGATTTTCTCATAATCCATTTTAGCTCGACTATATGAAGTGTATAGAGAGCTGTCCTACTCACCCGGCGGTGGCGTCGGCGTCCGCGTCCAGATTTCAGATTAAAGGTTTGGTGCAGTAAAATATTTTTACTATAACTTTGTCATTTTTAAAGGGTATCAACTTCAAACTTCAAATATATGTTTCTTATCATCAACCACATCTTATGTGACAAGGTTTATAACTCTAGCACCAATAATTTCAGATTTATCTCCCCTTGAACTTAGAATTTTCCTTAAAAAATACTATGTTTTACTGTTACTTCTTTATTTCTTAAGGGATCAACTTCATACTTCAAATATATGTACCTTATCATCAACCACATCTTATGTGACAAGGTTCATAACTCTAGCACCAATATTTTCAGATTTATCTCCCCTTGAACTTAGAATTTTCCTTAAAAAAATACTATTTTTACTGTTACTTTTTTATTTCTTAAGCGATCAAGTTCATACTTCAAATATATGTACCTTATCATCAACCACATGTTATGTGACAAGGCTCATAACTCTAGCACCAATATTGCAAGAATTATCTCCCCATAAACTTATATATTTATACTTGAAAAATGTTATTTTTGACTTTAACTTTTTTAGTTTTAAAGGTATCTACCTCAAACTTCAAATACTTATTCCTTATCATCAATTACATTTTATGTGACAAGGTTCATAGCTCTTGAAGCATTATTTACAGATTTATCTCTCTTTGAACTAAGGATTTTCTTTAAGAAATATTATAACTTCTTTACTTTTTAAGGTATCTACTTCAAATGTATATTTCTAATCATTACACACATGTTGTGTGACAAGGTTCATAACTCTAGCGTGACTATTTCTAGAATTGATCCCCTTGATCTTGGAATTTAAGTTAACAATGTTATTTTTACTATAACTTAATACATAATTATACATAATTGATTTTTATTTCATAGTTTTGTCTTCCTCACTGTGTCCAGTATTTTATTAGTCGAGCTTCGCTGTCTCCTGTGACAGCTCTTGTTATTCATTCTCAAGCATTACATGAAATTGAATACTATATATATAATCCTGTATTATTTGTTAAATAGATACGTGACATCTTTACATATTGCAGTAATGATGTTCTATGTACAAATCGAAAATAAAATTATGTTCTGTTCTATGATGCAATATACATGTACACATGTTAGAAGGGACAAAAATATTTGCTGTTTTCATCATTCTTCTTGTTGTGTTTTATGTATTTGATTATGTCCATAAGATGAAATAAAAGAAAGATTTTGAAGTCTGTATTTCTATTTTTAAATGAGTACAGGTCCAGTATGCTTATTTTTTAGACATAAAACCTGTCAATTGTGTTGGTTCTATTGTCCATTAAGCCTAAAGAAATAAATGGTCAAATGTAGATTCTGTCTCTTTGATATCACCTGCCTTTAGCTCTTGTGAAGTATTTTGATCAGTGATTGCCCTTCTAGGCCATAACGTTTGTTTTAAATGCTCATTTAGCCTTAAAAATTATTTTGTCCTGTAAAAAGTATCAAATTTTACTTACTATATAGTACAGATGACCTATTTTTGGCAATTATGAAATTAATACTATTAGATTCAGGTGTAACTTGTCAAACATGTGCCATATGAGCCGCTTCACGACAAAACCAGTATAGTGCGTTTGCGACCAGCATCCGCGCAGTCTGATCAGAATCCATGCTGTTCGCTTACCAACTCTATTACAAGTAGAGAAACTGACAGCGAACAGCATGGATCCTGATCAGACTGCGCGGATGCGCAGGCTGGTGTGGATCCATGCCGGTCGCAAACGCACTAAGTTGGTTTTGTCGCGGCTCATATTTAATATCTAAATAGTATTAAACAATTCTTAAAGAGATTTCTAATCTCCGAGGAAATTAATTATTCTAACAACAGAGATCAAAATATTTTATGATATTGAACATTATAATGATATTGACCTATACCATGTTGGTGCGATGGTAAACCCTATCAAAAATAGAAGTGCGTCCATAGGACACGGGGCCCCCACACTCAACTGTTATGTCAATCTTATGACTCAAGGTCAAATATATTTTGGGCTATATGTGCCACAAGTTGAATACTAAAAAATCTTTTTCTAAATTAAGGGCAAGAACTTTACAAATACTGAATAAATCCACAAGCTAACCCGAAGTTGCATAAGTACACACTCTTGTAAAATTTCAGTCCTACGGGTCAAATACTTTTTGAGCCATCCATGAACAAGTTGAAAATTGCAAACTTATACTAAGTCAAGGGCAATAACTCTTACAAAACTGGGAAAAAAAACCTCCACATGCAAAATCCCAGGTTGTGACCTTTTCGAAAACCTAGCTAAACACCGTTTTTCCGGTACATTACCGATTTAGCTCTGGGGAATTACACCAAATGATGTACATAACACAGTTACATGATATTTCTATTTTTCTATCATTATTTTACCGTTTAAGGTGAAAAAATTGATTTTTTTGAAAATTATCAATATTCCTTTAATATCTTTTGCAAATTTTTCAAAAAAAATAAATTGTTTATAATGAAAATCAATAAAATTTAAACAGACGTAGTGGAATCTTCAATAATAAATAAGGTTATTTTTAGCGTAAACTTGTGTATTTTCTTTATTTTTTGTATGGAATTATTCATACAATGATATCTAATTATTTTCTTATAAAGAAATAACTGTTTTATTTCAATTTAATTTTTAAAAAAAGGCCTAAAACATCGAGTTCGCTATTACACTCCATTTGGCGAATTCCCCAGAGCTATGCACAGAAAGTACCGGGAAACGGCGTTAAGCTAGGTTTTCGAATTCACAGTGATGTTGACCATTATTCCTGTAAAGTTGGTTGATTCTAACTCAAGAACAAAAACACAACATAATGAAACGGTGTTTTACTAATTCAAGGGCAATAACTCTACAAATACTGGATAAATCCACTAGCAAAACTCAAGGTGCTCAACTATATATGCTGACCAACATTCCTGTAAAGTTTCATGACTAGGTTAAATACATTTTGGGCTATGCACGACACAAATAAAAAATTACAAATTTTACTAAGTCAAGGACAATAACTCTACAAATACAAAATAAATCCACACGAAAATACCCAGGTGCACAGCTACATATACCGATAAACATTCCTGTAAAGTTTCATGACCCTAGGTCAAATACTTTATGAGCTACGTACGACTCAAGTTATAAATTGAAAAAAAAAAAACAAGGGCAATAACTCTGACAAAACAGACTAAATCCATAAGCGAAACATCAGGTGCACAATACTTTTTGCTACGTGCGACACATGTTGAAAAGTGCAAATTTTACTACTAAAGGGCAATAACTCTAACAAAACAAGCTAAACCCCAGGTGCACAACTTCACATGCTGCGCAACATTCCTGTAAGTTTTAATGACTCTTTGTGCTTCGTGCGACATAAAATGAGAACGGACGGACGTGCCACTTAAATGGACTATAGGGCCATTTCTTTTGTTATTTTCTTTTGTTTAATAGAGGGCCATGGGCCCTTATTCTATAGTTACAGAATGAACTTTATTGTTCTCTTTTGTTCTCTTTACATAGCCCCTTCTTTACTTCTCTTAAATAGCCCGGATGGACGGACGGACAAGGGTAAATCTTAATCCCCCCACCCTAAAGTGGGGGCATAAAAATAACATCAGATACTTTGGAAACTTAATTTTATGCTATGATCATTTGATGGTGCGATATAAAAAGTGCTTAAATGAAATTTGCAACGCTGAAGAAAATGGTCAGTAGAGCTTGGACAAAAACAGAAACAAGCTTTAAACAAGTAGTCCAACTAATACGACTTGTCAAAGAAAAATCGAGATATTTCTTGAACGATGTCTTTTCCAACGGTTTGACAGTAAGGATTTGGATTCGTTAATGTGAGAAAATCCAGCTAGCTTAGAACGTCGATGGCGTTAATAAAATAATTCATGGAAGGCCACTAGAGGTTTTCTCCACCAGTAAAGCTGGAAAGTTGTCATATAACATTAACAATATTGGTGCGACGTTAAACCCAACCAAAATACAACAAATAAGATTAGAGCAGTTTTTATAATAAAATAATTTAGGGGCTCTGGAAAATACGAAGCTCTCTTTGTTTTCACTGATTGATTACCACGCGTGCAGAGACTGCGACGTTAAATTATAAATTATGGCAACGTGGCCGCCATCCACTCTTATAAAGGCATTCGTCTCGAGGCTTTGATACACTTATTTTATAATGGAAGTTTGACAATGGAGGCGATAAGCATTTAACAAATTTTATTTAACTAGAAACCTTAACAATGAAAGTCGTAGCATATTGTAATGGTTAAGAGTATTTAAAAGAGTTAGCTATCTCGTGGCCACGACTTAGTAACTCGTGGCCACGTCGTACGACATAGTATCTCGTGGCCACGAATTAGAAACTCGTGGCCACGATATAGTATCTCGTGGCCACGACTTAGCTATCTTGTGGCCACGACTTAGTAACTCGTGGCCACGACATAGTATCTCGTGGCCACGAGTTAGCTATCTCGTGGCCACGACTTAGTAACTCGTGGCCACGACATAGTATGCCACCGTACCATTGTCACAAAAATCGTGAAAAAAAAACTTTATTGATCTGAAATGTTGAACTTCAAGAACTGTTGGTGTAAGTTTGATATGATCTTACAAAAACGGTCCATGGATCCTTTCCTATGATTTTACAAGTCATTTTGATTGGCCTTATAGGATGCAATGTATACTCAAATCTTGTTTAAAAGTATCGACCTGGTGTTTATTTACATGTAATTTCAAAATACTGGTTCCTAGGTGTCATCATGTTGTTTAAATAATTCTTATTTGCCAATGCTTTTCTAATACCTATTTCAGACACATTAGCTTGAATAAATAATAAACTTTCCTTTAAAGTCCTTTGTTGATCTCTTGTTTGTGTAACAACGAGGAAAATCCCTTCTATTGCGTAATGGATTTATATCTTTTATATAAAAACTGGCGTTTACAAAATTGAAAAAAGCGTATAAAATACCCTGATGGATTTGTTGAAATATTTATTTGGAATTGATTTGATATATGTTTGAATCCAGTTAATACTGTATGAATTTCGCATTATTATATTGCATTGTATTGCATTGTATTTTATTCATTATGGTGAAATATGGGATGTTTCCAATGTTAATCAATACAAATGATCTGTATTTGTCTGTCTCTTGTGTGTGCGTGTGTGTGCGTGCGCGTGTTCGTGCGCGTGTGCGGTTTAACCTCTGTTCGGTTGGTTGGTCTATATAAATTGGTTGATTAGTGCTGGTTGGTTGGTTGTCCTGGTTGGTTGATCTATGTTGGTTGGTCGATCAATGCTGATTGATTGATTGGTTCTGGCTGGTTGGTTGGCTAGTTGGTTGGTTCGTTCGTTTGTTCGTATGCTGGTTGGTTGGTCGATGCTGACTGATTGGTCGATGCTGTTCGATTGATCCTTGTTGGTTGGTTGTGGTTCGCTGGTTGGTAGGTCGGTCAGTTGGTCGGTCGATGCTGGTTAGTTGGTGTTGGGGTTTGTTGCTGGTTGCTGAGAGGCGTAGCTGAAAGGTTGAATTTGTTGTAAATTAAGGTCAACTAAGCCTAGGATGAACTGTGAACATTCTAGAATGTTTATTATACTTATAATAATAAATATGTATATCAAAACCGCGTCATTAAGTGATTTTCTGAGATTAATTAATTTCAGTTATTTAGCACAACAGCAGTATGTTAGACATGGTTTCGTAATGGTTATAAAACTACGGATAATATTTATTCCTAAAGAATGTTGATTGATATTATTCACTTATCGAAGAAAAAAAAGATTGTCTTTCTCTTTTATTGCTTACAAGAAATCATTTTATAGTATAGAACGAAATGCACTCTGGAGGAAATTGCACATATTATTAGTGCGAAAATGCTTAAAATTATTCATAATATTTATGATAAAGATAAGGATTGTGTTGTAGTGAATAATGCATTGTTATATACATTTGAACGTTATGTAGGTGTGCGTCAAGGTGAAAAACTTTCTCCAATTTTGTTTTCAATTTTCACAATGATTTGGTACTAGTATTTTATATATTTCAACACATTGTGAAGGGTTTCAGTTTTTATCAAACCATGTAAATGAATAGATAAGTAATGATGAAGTTGGTGTATTCTTTAAAATGCTGAAGTTGTACCTATTACTTTATGCCGATGATACAGTTGGTTTTGCTGAAAATTAAACTTGACTTCAAACAGCACTAAGCAGCATACTTGAGTATTGTAAATTGTGGTACATGACTGTTAACACTGATAAAACAAAAGTTGTTGTATTTTCTCGTGGTAAATTAAGAAATAAGACTATATTTTATTTCAATAACGCGCTGTAGAAGCTGTAGATGATGTTAGATATTTAGGTGTGATATCTAACTTCAATGGTAAATTTAATATAACAAAAAAGCATTGGACAAATCAAGCTAGGAAGGCTGTGGTTAATATTAAAAGTTACAGTTACATTTGTTTGACAGTATGGTTAAACCAATATTATTGTATAGGTCTGAAGTAAGAGCATATGAAAATAATTCTCAGTTTCATTTGAAATTTTATGAATAAAGTGAATCTGCATGCCTCTAAATAAGCCAAAATATTTCAAGAAAACCAAACTTGAAGAAATTGTACTAATTTTTTTTTAAAATGTAAAAATATGCAAGATTCAAGTAATTATTTAGATGCTATGTGCAATTATTGACTAATTTTGCGGTATCTATCACCATATTTCTACTGTGTTACTAACGCAGTAAAGCCTATTTTTGCATATTTTTACCCCATTTTGGGGTAATTTTCGTGCACTGTAATATGTAATTACTTTCTTTGTTAACTTTAAAATATTTCACTTTTAAATACATTTGTATAATTTTCATGAAAATATGCGTGGATTTGGAGGCATGCTGCTCTAAGATCTCACCTCCTCCGTAGATGGTCTTAGGAGAATGATGCATTCCTTATTGAAAATGATATAACTTGTAGAATGTTAAATGTTTAGAGTACACTATTTATTGGTAAAAATGATAAAATATGTGATTCTTTGTATCGCACTATTTAAATCTTCATAAAAAGGGTATTTTACATTGTCAGTGGATTAAGAGAGTAAAATCTACTTTGAATAATATTGGTTGTTCTGTTTTTTGGATATCTCAAATTTTAAAAACTTTAACATGTTATAAAATCACGATTACATGATCAGTTTTTACAAGTATGGAATAGTATTGTTTTCCAATTCTGTTAAGTATTTAAATTATATAACGCATAAAACTTAATTTAACCAACAACATTATTTACTATGTTTACCAAGAAATCTAGCAATTACTCTTTGTGAATTTACATTTACATCTTCCTATAGAGAAAGGTCGCTATTTTGGTATTGAAAGAGAAAATAGAACCTGCTCACTTTGTAACCAGGAAGATATTGGTGATGAATTTCACTATATTTTTTAATGTAGCTAATTTACTCATGAAAGACACGAGTATATCAGTTATTACTATTCAAGGTGAGAACAGAAATACTTTACTTAATCTAGTGATGTGAATGCTGAAATTTCATGAAGTCATCTTCCTTATTTACTTCTATGTCATGTTTGTATCATTATTTGTTGTAGTGTTTATTCACTATTATGCCCCTAAGGCCAATGAGTTTTGTTAATAAATAAAACTAAAAAAAGCTATTTAACTTAAACACGACTTACATGATATTTATATGATATTTTACAAAACATATTATCTGGAGTGCTCCTTCTGGAACTAGACAGTATCAGTGCTTGTGCCACATGAAGAAATACGGCCGCGAGCCTGCATGGATATAGTCTGCGTGAGTAATATAGTGTAAATAATACTCAATCTTCAAAACGGAGTTGTCGTTCCCTTCACATGACATGAATGTATGGTGACTGATTTACGCCATGTCGTATTTTCGCTTTTTTTCGTCACATTTACTTTTTGTTTTTTAGCAAAGGTTTGGTGAGTGACTAGTGCCCTGTCGTATTTTTTGCACCGCGGGGCGCAAAACGAAAATACGACAAAGTAACAAAAATTACATTGTCGTAATTTAATTATTGTTTTGCCTGGCGCCGCAGGGCGAAAGTACGACAATTAAAATAATCGCCTTGTCGAATTTTCGTGATATCGTCACCCCGCGAAGCGACAAGTAAAATAACGAAATTACAACAAAATGATCACTTTGTCGTGTTTTCGCATGTCGCCCCGTGAAACAAAATTACAACATGACATCAATCAGCCACCATAATAGATCAGACCGGAATACGGCATCCATACTTTGTCCGATGATTAACTAATGGGTCAAAAAGATCCGATGAAGATCTAATTGATCAAAATCTCTGTAAATTAGCTCACAGAATCTGTTTTTCGACAGAGGGTTGCTCGTTTCAAACGTTTGACACCTGATCATTGTCTGCACTATGCTCAATTCAGTCAGTACATAATTATAATGAAATTTTCCCTTACAAATGATAAATGGTTCCGTCCAGATTGAATAGTGGACGGGTCCATTTTAAACATTGAGCAAAGAAAGGGTTAATTATTACCTGCTTAAAATAAATAGCTATTTAACTTTGAAATCCTTCAAGCTCACTAGCAGGTAAAGTAACAATTCCACTTAATGTGATAATTAATGAATTTTTTATTCTTTCTGTTAATGGCTGAGAAATTCTTTGTATTTTTTTTATTGTTGTCACATGATTTGTTTTTCAATGTTTCATATTAGAGCAGCCTGCCTTCATATTCATGTGAATTTTCATGAAAATTTTTAAAGGTATTCAAAAGTGAAGTATAGTGAAGTGATCAAAGAAAACGAGTAACACATTTCAACCAGCACTTAAATAAACCAAAGGGTAAAATGTCAACTTAAGCAAAAACAACCCTTACTGCGTTTATCACGCAGTAGAAATATGGTGATACGGTCTGCAAAATCAGTCATTAATTACACATAACATGTAAATCATTACTTGAATCTTGAATGTTTTTACTTTTCTTTACATCTAAGTACATTTTTCTCCAGTTTGATTATTTTCTTTTAAATATTTCGGCTCATCTGGAGGCATACTGACTGCTACAACTAGAAGTGACTAGCCCTTGCTACAAGTATTCAGCCAGTCCAGTCTTCATCAGTGAATTCTGACCAAGCCTTTGTATTTTGATATAAAAAATCCAAAAATCTTAAACCAGACTGTTCCGGATTCAAAGCCTGGTAAACCAGCCATAAACTTGTAACAGTTTAAGGGAGAAAACTTTGCATCAATTTTTGAGAGCGAGAGTAAATAATAATGCTAGAGTTACCTCCCTGATATCTATTTACAGCGTTTTTGCAGAGGTCATCAGACCTCTCCACAATGTTCAGTCTGAGTGCTGGAGTGAATGAACCTCATTTAAAGCGTAAAATCATTACTGTTATGCGCATGCTCCGCTTTAAAATACGACTTAACTTAAACGAAAAATTAACATCGAAGTGAACAAATCGGTACATAGAAAACTCGGAAAATATTATTTACGTTACTTAGCGCTACGTGGATGTTTAATTCCGTTTTAATTTATCGATTACCGTATTGTTTTCTGAATAGCGTAGTAACAGTGATCATAGTAGCTACGATATAACCATGCACTATTATATGACCGAGTGAACAGTGTACCGAAGTTTTGCTGCTCCTTTAACTTTTGAACCGGTATGACTAAATAACGCAACGGAGATTTTTTGGCGCAAATGGCTCAAATTTTACTAAAGTTGATTAGGTTGGAGGCATGTAGCTTAATATACTGTTTATTCCAATCAAATGATATAAACATTTTTATGTAAATCTAGGACTTAAAATTGTTTGTTACTTTATGTCCGTTTTGGAAAATGTAGAGGAAACATTTCCATTTTCCTAATAAAACATTAACCGCAAATTTGCTTATTAAATTTTTCAAAAAAACTTTTATTTTGATACTACTTTTAAATATATATATCATTTATTTTAAATTTAGTTTGATGACATAACATAAATTGTTCCCTTTGTAGAAAAAGTATCCCTAATGCGCCAAGAAAAAAGTCCATTTCTCCGGCATATAATCTTTCAAAACATTAAAAAATGAAGTGTAAAACAAACTTTCATTATGATACTATATTCAATATATATAATTAATTATATTTTGTTAAATGATTGTAATTTATAAAATTTATAACCATTGTGTCTAATGCAAAAATATCCCCACATAGTTTCGAATGAAACAAATCTTCCACAGCTGCAAAAATACCTCTCGCATGGTTCTTTTTAAAGAAGCAAACTTGTTCACATTGTGATGTTTGTTTTGCTTGTTTTGTTCATAATCACCTAAACGCTCCTTGGAAACGCAGACTTTTCCTGGTTAAAAGACGTTTTACGGAACTCGTCAAATGTAGGTTTTTTCCCATTTGATTTCTCTTACCATACATGCATAATAGTTGATATTTTTTGCATTGTTGCATAATTGTATTTCTAACAATTGCATTCATTTGAAATGTTATGTTGTTTTAAATTTGTATGTTTTACTATTATGCATTGTTCACATTTAGTCATTTAAATAGCATTAAATGACAATTTCACTATATTGTGTCTTTGTGTTTATCTGAAATCAAACTGAGAAAAACTTCGAAAACAAACAACCGACATACATAAAAACTTTTACTGGTATAGCTACATGGTGCACCGTCTGATCAGGTTCCATGCTGTTCGCTTACCAACTCTATTACAAGTGGAGAAACGGACAGCGAGACCTTACCAAAATAAGTGCAACACATATTTAAACAAAACGAACAATATAAGAAACAATAGTAGCTTCAATATTGAAATCAGACTCGATCTTACAAGATGTAGAGCATTTAGAAATAATGCACCACTAGGTTACACTATTGCACAATAACAATCGGTATCATTATTTCATAGACACAAATTCAATTAAATCATATCATACTGCATACATCTCCGGGGGTGGGGGAACTTGCTGAAATTTTTTCGAAGATAAATATATTACGTGCATTGACCGTATACTACAGTATGCAATTTGACAGATTAATAAAATGATAAATTACAATGGTTATTTATGGTAAACAAAACAGTGTGTGATATATAAGGAACTGAAGAATAGCGGATACGAGTAAGTTTTTTTTCTGTTCCAACACTGTCCAGTTCTCCTGATTAGCTCAATAGCATAGTGGAAGCATCAGATTTTAAACTAGTAGTCACTGGTGCAATGCTCGGAAATGAGAAATTTCTACATGACCATTGATCTCGGACATCAAGTCTGTTGGTCATTTGTCTCTGACTGGTGATTCAAAAATCTTGTGGGATAAGTACATGAAATATTGGTGCGTCATCCAAGAAAGGTCCAACCATTAAGATATCATAGAAATATGTTTATATTCACATTATAACAGACATTTGATGTTCAGTTGTTATACACATTTATGTAAGTGCATACTGGTAGTGGTTTTTCTCACTTGATTGGGAAAAGACCTTAGCCTTTTTGATTGTTGGGAAAAAATATGGCTAAAATTGCTAATTGCTAATTGGGGCAGTGATAAGAATGGTGTAAGTTCAGATATTTGGGAAAACTATGAGTTTAAAAAAAGTTTCAATTGGGATTTTTTTAGAGGCCTTTAACAAGCCTCAGTCATGTAAGGAGGAAAATCACTTACAGGAATATTCAATAGATAATTAAAATAATAGACTCCGCCCCCAATTAAAATAATAGACTCCGCCCCCAATGTAAAACAATAATTTTATTTTATGAATATTTGTAATTCACACTCTTCTTGGTAAGCTTGTTAAGTTGTAGTTCTATTTGAATTTTTGAAATATGTTGAAATTACTGGACACAACATTAATTTGAGAAAATTGCTTTATTACAATAATGTTTCCTGCAATTGAATAACCTACGGAAGCCTAGGAGTATCATTCATTACTTATTGATAATAAATGATATTTATCAATTACATTATAAAAGTTATAACTTATTAATGAATTGTGTGTGCTAACCAGACACCGCTCATTTGAAACTGTGCTGGGTGCCATTAATACCCAAATGGGCACTATTAAAACTAGAAAAACATTAAAGAAGTACGCAACGGAAACTTTTAAATTTTTAATAAACCATGACCGTGGTAACGAATCGAAATATTGTTTAACGACATGAAGCTTTTAAAACATTAATGCTTTTAAAACATCAATAACTTTTAATTCAGGTAATGTAGGTTATACCCCGGTCACATATTCACGGAATACGCCCACGGAAGAGCCACGGATTAATTACGGCATCGTCCGTAGCTACCCGTACTGGTCAGTAGCTCTCTGTAATGTAACCGTAATCAATCGTAGTAGTCCTTGTATATCCATAGCGATCCTTGACAATTTTTGCACATGCACAAAAATTTGCTACGGAAAAATCAATCGTAGCGTATCCCTGCTAATCCGTATTAAACCGTTTTGATACGTACTGGTCCGTACGAAAACCGTACTAGTCCGTACTGATTCGTAGTCCATCAACTTGTCAAGGATTTCCACGGTTTGGTACGGATAACTACGTATTTGTACGGTTACCCTACGTAAAAGCTACGGTTTTAATACGGATTAATACGGCATTGTCACGGAAAGCCACGATCGTATACGTTGTACTACGGAGAGGCAGGGATAAGCACGGTCTTATACGGTTTATTGCGTTGCAACACGAAACGGTACGGAATGGTACGGTCCAACACTGTTTAGTACGGATAAATTAAGTTTTCAAGGGTATAAATACTACATTCTTGTTAAAAAAAGACATATTTGCGGGGACATTCAATAAATGATAATTGCCATTTACTGGCTGCAACTTTATATTGAAATGGCTCAGAATGCGGAGGCAGTGGTCGAACTGCTTGATGACATGCATAGAGGTAAAAATATATTTATATCGTACTACACAATTCATATGTAAAAGAATAACATTTAATGTTACATATTTTACAAATATTGGATCGTGAAATTGGAATAAATATGTACATAAAACGAAGTGTCTCATAAGCCTCGGACGCTGGCCCTTGAGTGATAATAAGATTAATGAACAAGCCTTTTAACATATTTTTAAAACATAAACATTCACGATAATTAATGTAATTGTAAAATGAAAAGCAAATTTTAAAATTAAAAGAGAAGCAGTATTGAGCAACATTTTTCATTAATGATTACTAGTCCATATCTAATCAGGTAAGAAAAGACAGAGGAGATGGTGGACTAGAGATGGTCTTTTACGAAGACCCCTTCATGTTTAGTATGAGGCCCTCATGGCCCAACTTGTCGAGGACCCGGCGTCCTTCAAGAAATTCACTTTAATCGGACCTGATAAGTCTCGGGGGTCGGACGCGATGAGGCCGAATCCTTTCCGCCAAAATCATTGAACTCTGCAATTCCTTTTTATAGGTGTTCTTTTCTTGTGAGGCATTTTTAAAATGAGCATGCAAGAGGATGTGGACGGATATAATAGGCCCGTATAGATCCGTGGCAATTCGTTCTTGTCCGTATCAATTCGTTCTTCACCGTATCAGACCGTACTAACCCGTGCTTAAACCGTAACAGACCGTAGTGTATCCGTAGTGCGTCCGTCCTGATTCGTGTCGTTCCGTATCAAACCGTGTCGGTCGGTAACAATCCGTGTCTCTCTTTTGGTGGTAAATCCGCCAGACTCCGTACTCATACAGTTGTGTGTCCGTACTGGAATCGTAGCGGACTACGGAATTTCACATTTCCGTAGTAATCCGTGAACGATTAGACCGTAGCTCTTCCGTGGCATTATCCGTGAATATGTGACCGGGGCAATTTTGGTTAGGTTTCAAGTTTTACCAAAACTGTCATGTATTTCAACTTGATGAGAACTAATGCTAAAACAGTTAATAAGAGTAAATCATAAATAAGATACATTACAAGCCCAAGTGTTCTCGTATAAATAAATAAAATACATAAATTTGAAGAGAAAAAACACTCATAATTAATAGCAAATTTTCATTTTTTTCCGATTTTACTCACAATGATAGAAAATTTGAGTGTACCGTATCCTTTAAAATAACAGTGTGTTCCGCACCATTAAAACATAACTTTATGATCACTGCTTTCACTAGATACATTGGACTTAGTAAATCTATAAGACATTAGCATTTTTTCTCTACGAAGCAGTGAAATAAGGCAGACGACTTACTAGAAGTCGCTTGTGTGTACCGTTCCCCTCGGCCCCACACTGTACTCGAATGTTCTCAACAACCATTCAAGGTTTTTTTTAAAATAATTTTTATTTACCGTATATATCTGATATAATTACGGGTACTCTATCCCATATCTGATCAAAATAGATTGAGTTACTCAATGGCAGTAGCAGTTAAGTTATTAGTAAAAAACATAACTGAATCACAGGCACGAGTATTGGACATGGGAAGAAACAAATTGACCAGATTGATAAAAATCCCTGTTTACATCTTAAATGTGTCAGAAACCAAATTTTGTTTTGTAAAATATGACCCCCTTTAAAAATGTACTACAAGTTAAGAGAAGACCGGAAACTCCAGATTCGAGCAAGGGATTCATTTCCCGGTCCGTTGTGAAAACAATTGTCCAGACAATTAAAAAAACTTTTATCAATATTTCACGTTTGTATTAAGCTTCCAAATGAGACCGACCCCAAGTCTCTAGCCCTTCCCGTTCATGAAATATCTATCAGGAAACGAGCGCATTCGTGCTAAAAATCTCTGTTAGACAAAATTGCGGCACAACGATTCAGTACGTAAACATAGACTAATACATGTTTGTCAGCTAAGTACGGGTCAGAATCACTTGAATTTACTAAATAATATTACTAAATACATTAAACTGGACTACTCACACATCAAAGGTCCAATGTAAAATACATCTATTTTTCATGTCCGCTCTATAACTTATTGACAATTCAAAGGTTTTAAAGTTACTTGGCACAAATGATCATCACCATGACACAATCCGCACCATGAGACTATGTGCTTATGATATGCATGGCATAATATCAAGGTCGTGGCTCGTAAAAGGTTAACTGCGGAAGGGGATTTAGCTGTACTTCAGACTGCCTTGTTCTAGTTACTATGGTTGACGTTCTTTAACGACAACAAGCGATGTAATAGGAAATTATTGCGCGTTAATAGATCAGTCAACACAACCAAATGCAATCGCATTTTCGGTGGTTTTAGCACGGATTCCAGTAGCAATGTGAAGAACCTTGTTTTAAAGGTTTCAAAAGTATATACCTGGTTATATCATGTATACCATTTCTGATTGTTTGATGCCGTTGAAAAAAATGCAAGTCTTTGCCGATACAAATCTTAATCAAATATTTTATATTTTTAACATTTAAGTCCATAAATCACAAACATCTGTAATGAATGACATTAATATGATCTTGAGCCATTAATTTTGGTTTTGAGGCATATATCTGGAGGGAAGCATGGGCAAAAATGTAGATGGTCACAGAGTTTTAGGTTATATTCTATTGCGTTATTCAGTATGAAATCCTAACGAAATAGCGGCTAGCCTACTAGGCATAATGATAAGGCCTGCAGAAATAAAATGGAAGTGATCTCATGTTTTGCTGGTGACAAAGGCAATTAAACCAAACACAATTATACACAAACGCACACTCACGCACACACGAGCGTATGTGTACCATAGATGACCGAATTATAATCAATAATAAATTGTTCAATTGGGTCTTGAACTCATCGAACATACTTCTTGCGACATTTAACGGTAGTGTTGCGACATTTAACGGTAAGGGAAAATCGTGCGACATTTAACGTTACAGTTGCGACATTTAACGGTAGTCAATTTTGCGACACTTAGCGGTGGTTGCGACGTTTAGGGGAAATGGTGTGACATTTAGCGGCAAGTGCTTCAATTAGTGCCGTTGCGACATATAACGGCGCCACACTGTTCACAATTGGACTCAAAAGACTTTGTTCTAACATATAAATGACACTGAAATGAGAACATTCCTTGCGCTTTTACATATTCTGCATAGGAACATTTGGCTCCATCAAATCAGTGAATTCATTGATTATCTCTACACGTGGATCTATCGAACAGTTTGACATATTATCTACGTGGCCGAAGCAACTGTAACCTTCCTTAGCGCTGTAGGTTTGAACCTCGCCAAGAACTTTGAATTTGGATTCTTTATCGTAAGGAAATCCTCGGCGATGTTAATTAAATAATTCACGGAAGACCACCAGAGGTTTTCTACACCAATAAAGCTAGAAAGTCGCAATATAACATTAACAATATTGGTGTGATGAAAACCCAACAAAAATACAAGAAGTAAAAATATTAAATTTGAGTAGTTTATAAATAAAAAAAAATCAGGGCACTTATGACATGTATGGAGCTCTGTCTTTTCACTAATTGTACAATGATTACCACGCGTGCAGAAACTGCGACGTTAAATTCTCTTATATTGGGGTCTAAATAATTTAGAAAGGACATCCTATAAAAGCACGACAATGGCGGTGTAACTCAAGAGGGAGTCAGAAAAACGTAAATATTTAATCTGGTGCATAATAAAATTTAAGTATGTTTCAGACGTAATGCGCATTTGAGACACGTCCCTTTGATGAATATTTAAATATTTGTGATAACGAAATGCGTTACCTGCCTTTATATTGATTATAATAGTTTAGATTTATTATTTATTAGGATAGTGTTCATATACATGTAATTATAACGTGAATTCAAGTGATTAAGAGAAATCAATACATAAACAGTAAGAGCTAGGTCATTGCGCTCATGCGCCGTAACCCCCCCCCCACCCCATCCCCATAATAATAATAATAATAATAATAATATAAATGTATCAGTGTCAGCTCATTAGCGCGTGTTTCTATTAACTCTGGTTGCCTTTGTTACAAAAACCTGGAAAAAAAATATCTTAAGGTCAAGACGCGTTGGTCTGAGTTTGATTTGATCTTACAAAAACGGTCCACGGATCCATTCATAAGATTGTACAAGTAAATTTGATAAGCCTTTTAGGATGCAATGTAAACTCAAATCTTGTTAAAAGGTATCGACCTGGTTTTTATTTACATGTACTTTCAAAATACTGGTTCCTAGGTGCCATCATGATGTTTAAATAATTCTTATTTGTCAATGTTTTTCTAATACAGTGAGGACTCATTACAACGACACTGTTGGTTCCCAAAGGATATGTCAGTATATCGAATTTGTCAGTAAATTGAATTTCATCATTCATCAAGTAATGATATGCTTATTCACTGGTATCTGAACATTATGTTTTTAGATCTATAATAAGCATCTATAATGAAAAATATTTTTGTGTTTATGTGTTCACTTTATTATACACATTATCATACACATAATACAAAAAATTTATGAAAATAATAACAACTAAGATAGTTAAAGATTGATATAAAAATGATAAAACTTTATAAAATAAAAAGCACATACAATGATAGGACCTTTAAAAATTGATTGCACTCTAACAACAACATGTTGGTATTGTAATAAGGTGTAACAATCAACTGGCCAAGCTACAATACCTGTTTTAACACCTTGGGCTTTTGTTCACGACTCAATGATACGCGCGCTTGAATGACCATGTGTCAGTTTAACGGGTACTGATTTTATAGAAAATAACACGTTTGGTTTCCAATTTTATTGTGTCGGAGTCGGAATACGAATTTTCCGTTATAAAGGATTATAATAACGTTGAAAAAAATTGGTTCCCGCCAATTCTCTGTCGTTATTTGAATTTGTCAGTATAATGGATTCCGTTGTATTGAGTCCTGACTGTACCTAATTCAGACACATTAGCCTGTAAAATAAATAAACTTTCCTTTTTGGATCTCTTATTTGTCTAACTATGAGGGAAATCAACCTAATGTTAATGGAATTATTTTTTATATAAAAACTGGCGTTTACAAAATTCAGCAAAGCGTAAATAGCCTGATAGGTTATCTTTCAATCGTTTGTTGAAATATAATTTGAAATTGATTTGATGCATGTTGGAATCCAGACATAGTTCGCGTAAATAATGCATGAATTGCTCATTGTTATATTGTATTGTACTTTATTCATTATGGTGAAATATGGAATGTTACCAATGTAAATCAATACAAATTAGTCTCTTGTGTGTATGGGGGGTGTGCGTGTGTGTGTGCGTGTGTGTGTTGGTGGGGGGGTGTGCGTGTGTGTGTGGGGTGTGGTGCGTCGCGCGGGGTTTTTGGTTTTTTTGTG